>NW_028176683.1:981895-999395 GCF_949987555.1 Borostomias antarcticus
CAACACAGTTGGAAAACTAAAGAATGACTTGTTGTCATCTCACCGATGAGCACCCAGGGACAGCGCAAACAATCATGATGGTGCACAGGGTGGGGAGATGGAGGATAGATAAAAATAGATACCGGTAGATGGATAGTTAAAATTGACAAAGATACTAGGCTGGATCAAATATGTTAGCTAACTGCAAATTTGCTGTCGACGAGGCAGATTTAGCGGGGAGGTAGGACTTACTAACGTGCGTTTTTTAATGATTGGATCTCGGATATAATGACGTCACATTAAACGGATTACACAACGCCCATTTCAAACCCACTGTCAGGAATGTTACAAAAACTTAAATGAGAATATTTTGAATTTTGATAGAAAGTAATTGCTAATACTTTTACATGTTGTTTATTATGTACATAATACACTAAATTACATAGTTAGAAGACTTTTGTGGATTTGAGTTTCCAGAGGCTTTAAGGTGAGCATTTATTCACGCTATAAAAAGACAAACTTATCTCTCTCTCTCTCTCTCCCTCTCCCTCTCTCTCTCTCTTCTCCTCTCAAAGGGATTTTCTCTCTGCAACTAGTTTTTCTGTTCTCTTTCTAGTGTGTTCTGTCTTTCTTCTGTGGTTCTTTCCCCAGCATAAATGGGTCAACCTTCGTCTGTCAGGAGAATTCCCTGTGTGTGTGTGTGTGTGTGTGTGTGTGTGTGTGTGTGTGTTAAAACACGTATTGTAGTTTGTAACACCATAAGAGTCCCAGCCACTTCACTCCTCCCTAAACTGTCTCCTGCAGGACAGACATAATATCTACTTCACACCTCCTCTCATAGATCTCTCTCTCTCCCTCTCTCTCTCATCTCTGAGTCTATTTCTGCAATAATGCACTTATGGCTGTGTTGATTCTACCAACGTTAATGTTAGCGCTCGTTGCTTCGGGAGACTGTTTTCCCAGCGGCCTGTCTGTCATTTTCACACATCAGCTACAGGAACCAATCAGGGGATGCCTCTCCACTGGGCAGTCAGAATGCTGTCCCTCACTGGTTAAAATGTAATAACTGGACATGGATGTTGATGGGGAGAAGTCCAGACTGATCCGTGGAGAACAGAATGTGAGCTCACGTGATCAGGATGGTGACGCCAGGCCGTCTAGCTTCCGTTCATCTGTTTGTCCACCATCCACACCTACAGGTACAGTGCTAACTACAGTTCTGCAGTGCTGTGAATAGCATTACATTACATTACAGTCATTTAGCAGACGCTTTTATCCAAAGGGACTAACAATAATTGCATTTAACATAGGAGGAGCCAATGTACTCACAGAACTCAAGAGTGCATCTTCTCTCTAAAACAAGTGACTAAGAGCATAATCTAGTGCTGAAGACAAAGTGCAAGAATAGCAATCTAAAGTACAGTGCAATGCAATACAATACAATAAGTGCTTAGGAGGGAGGATTGTTGTAGTACTTCTTGAAGAGATGAGTTTTGAGCCTGCAGACTCGGCATGACCAACGGAGTTGTAGAGATTTAAAGGGATGACCTATCGAGGTGTAGAGGGATGATAAAGGGATGACCTATGGAGGTGTAGAGGTTAAAGGGATGACCTACCGAGGTGTAGAGGGATGATAAAGGGATGACCTACCGAGGTGTAGAGAGATGATAAAGGGATGACCTATCGATGTGTAGAGGTTAAAGGGATGACCTACCGAGGTGTAGAGGTTAAAGGGATGACCTATGGAGGTGTAGAGGGATGATAAAGGGATGACCTACCGAGGTGTAGAGGTTAAAGGGATGACCTACCGAGGTGTAGAGGGATGATAAAGGGATGACCTACCGAGGTGTAGAGGTTAAAGGGATGACCTACCGAGGTGTAGAGGGATGATAAAGGGATGACCTACCAAGGTGTAGAGGTTAAAGGGATGACCTACCGAGGTGTAGAGGGATGATAAAGGGATGACCTACCGAGGTGTAGAGGGATGATAAAGGGATGACCTACCGATGTGTAGAGGGATGATAAAGGGATGACCTACCGAGGTGTAGAGGGATGATAAAGGGATGACCTACTGAGGTGTAGAGGGATGATAAAGGGATGACCTACCGAGGTGTAGAGGGATGATAAAGGGATGACCTACCGAGGTGTAGAGGGATGATAAAGGGATGACCTACCGAGGTGTAGAGGGATGATAAAGGGATGACCTACCGAGGTGTAGAGGTTAAAGGGATGACCTACCGAGGTGTAGAGGGATGATAAAGGGATGACCTACCGAGGTGTAGAGGTTAAAGGGATGACCTACCGAGGTGTAGAGGGATGATAAAGGGATGACCTACCGAGGTGTAGAGGGATGATAAAGGGATGACCTACCGAGGTGTAGAGGTAGCCCTCACTGTTCATGCCGATGTAGAGAGCGGTTTTGGTGCTCTGGATGGCGACTATCCTCAGACCCACAGGAATCAAGTTGAACTGCACTGGAACACAGGAGGGAGGATGGAGGAGAGGAGAGGAGAGGAGGAGAGAGGAGAGGGAGGAGAGAGAGGGAGGATGGAGGAGAGGAGAGGGAGGAGAGAGAGGGGAGGAGAGAGAGGGGAGGGAGGAGAGAAAGGGGAGGAGAGGAGAGGGCGGAGAGGAGATGATGGGAGAGGAGAGAGAGGGGAGGAGAGGAGAGGGAGGAGAGGAGATGATGGGAGAGGAGAGAGAGGGGAGGAGAGGAGAGGGAGGAGAGGAGGGGGGGCAAGCAGAAAATATGTTGTTAGAACAGTACTTTTCACACGAACACTTTAAAAAGTGAGAAACAATTAAAACTTTTGCTTCTCTCATTCCTTCCTCGTTCTACCATCCATCAGTGTGTGTGAGAGAGAGAGAGAAGAGAGGGAGACGCTAAGGATGAGTAAAAGTCTTGCTTCAGGTACACCTGAGGTCAGAGAGACCTGGAGGAGACAGCTCAGCACCTTCCTCTGAGTGGATCCAGACGGACAAACAAACAAACAAACACACGCCACCAAAAACATGACCACTCCCCCCGCGCTGTCGCTGAGGTGGAGGTAACAATAGTAAACACTAGCTCTAATAATGCAACTCACGGAATCTCCTCCATTTTGAGTTTGGGGGGGATTTCCTAAGTAGTTTTATATTAATTCAGTCCAGAGGTGGCTAGTTTGTGTGTGTGTGTGCGGTCTGCATTGTTTCTGTATCACTCCCCTTTGCCATACACAAAAACACCCACACCTACAGACACACACACATACAGTACACACACTGTGTGTATGTGCAGTAATGACCCTGAGTCTGACATGCCCTCTGGGAGGAGAGATATCCTAAGTGACACGTTAACGTGAACGATATTGACAAAACGCCCGTGCTAGTTGGGCGCCGCCGCGGAGAGACACACGCCTCGATGGCCGCCACATTCGCAAGACAAATACCAACGCTTATGGAAGGAGCTGGGGAAGAGACGGCAATAAGTAAAACATAGGATGAACTCCACCCTCCCCTTATGTAGACTTGTATAGAAGGAGAGAAAGAGAGTGATAAGGGGAAGGAAGGGTGGTGATGGAAGTGTGGCCCGCTAGTCTCTCTCTCTCTCTCTCTCTCTCTCTCTGGGCCCGGCTTCTCTTTGCTCTATCGATTGTTGAATCTCAAACAGGCCATTTGGCAAATGAACAAGGTGTTACTGAAGACTAGATGTTTCACTCCCCCCCCCCAGGCTCAGGGCCGAGGGGCTATCCTTTTACCCCCCCTAGCCTGGGTGAGGGGTCACCCCGGCTATATATCCAGGCACACCTCCAGGAGCCATGTCACCATTTCGTCATCCATCACCGTCAGGCCATGTATTCCATTGGGTGTCCGATATACCAGACAGTCCTGGATGACGTGGTCTGCGGTTTGTTCCTTGGCGCCACACTCACACGCCACACAGGATACCAAGCAAGCCCCATCTGCGCATCGATGACTGGAAGCGTCCGACGCCGGTCCGGAGGTGATTAAGCCTCACCCGCGCCGGTCTGGGTAAGTCCATCCCGGGAGGGGAAGGACTGGTGTCAGGGATGAAATCACGGAGTCTGGAGGCGTTTGCCTCCCACTCCGCACGCCAGATGTGGTCCACCCATCCTGCCTCGCTGATGTTAAGATCTCTGCATTGCTGCAGGAGATCCTGTTCGGCAGGAAAAAAAGGGTGTCTGGACTTGAGACGAGCAAGCGAGATGTGCTGTGGTTCCTGTGTGGTGGAAGCCAGCGGGCTGGATAGTCACGCGCAAGGCTTTGTTGATAGGCCTCGCTGAGTTTCAATCTCCATTTCCGGAGGTATGCCGCTAGTGTCTGCATGTCCTGACTCAGTGTCTCCTCCATGGCCTGCCAGTCTCCAGCTGAGTACACCAGCGCAAGGTCGTCTGCGTAGGCGTACTTCCTGGAGACTGTGATCATCAGGTCGTAGGTGTAGATGTTATAAAGGAGGGGGGCCAGGACTGACCCCTGGGGCACGCCGTTCATAAGGCATCGCAACCTGCTTCGCTGTCCGCTACCGGTGGTGAGGGTGAAGCTGTGGTTTCAGACAAGCTCCATGATCATGCTGACCATGTGCCTGTCTGGCAGCAGGCAGAGCAGCTTGCAGGTGAGGCCGCGGTGCCATACGGTGTTGTAGGCAGCCATCAAGTCCATACAGACGGCTCTGGCCTTCTTTTTAGCCGAGGAGCTCTCCTCGATGTCTTGAGTCATCAAAGTGACTTGATCTACAATTGACCTCCCGCGTCAGAACCCGGCCTGCTCCTGTGGGAGCAGCGGGTCGATGATTAATTCGACGCGGGCGTAGATGAGACGCTTGAAGGGGATACATAACGGAGAGATGGAGCGGTAACTCTTGGCGTCCCCTTCAGGCTTGTTCGGCTTAGGGATCGCGACAACTTGGGCTCTTCTCCAGATTTTGGGGATCTTGAGTTGGCGCAAGCAGGAAGAGAGGAGCGCTCTTAACCAGGACTCGGGCAGGCCCCAGCATGGAGTATAATCTCCGGGCAGATAGAATCAGGCCCCAGAGCTATCCCTGGCTTCACATGCTGGAGGGCAGCAGTGAACTACTCCGGTGTGAATTCGAATGTTACCGCCGCTAGGAGCTGTAGCCTTCCAGAGGTCTGCCACAAGACGTGATGTTTCACGGTCTTTGCCCTCGTATGTCCCACTTTTCACAAATTGTGATGTGATTTTGTTTGCAGAGATGGGGCAGTGATGGGGGGAGTGTCTAGACCTACCAGTGAGGTTGTTAAGGATGCTCCATGCCTTGCGGCTGGAGTGTGAGAAGTCGAAGGAGTTAATGGTCTCCTCCCAGCGCTCTTGTCTCCTTTGGCTGAGTCTAGACAGCAGGGCTGAGGCAAGTCTGTCTGACTCCACTCCTGGGGGGGCCCAGGAAGGCACAGTAGAGACTCTCACACTCCGCATCCCAACACGGTTTGTAGCTATTGCGATGTCCATGTTGGATGGATTTTTTAGCTGCTTTCACCAGTATGCTGCAGTTCCTGGTACGCCTCGTCCACTTTGTTGGTGTTAGGTGGTGGAAGGCACCTTGTGGATATGGGTAAAGAGGCGGTAGCGTTTCCAGTTGGCCTTGCGGAAGTTCCATTGCTTCGCCGGCTCGCTCGGGACGAGGTCCACATGTTTAGGCATGGTTATCAGCGATGGTGAATGTGGGGGGAACTTTCCTAGCACATGTCTATCAGGGAGCCGGTTGCCAACGTCGACACTCGCGATAACCAAGTCAGGATTCGTCCCAGTTTTCCAGTGACCCTAGACAAATCTGTCTGCGCCCTTGGGATCGTACAGCAGGGCCAGGCTGTTAGCTGCCCAAGCAGACATGTTTTCTCCGTTGGATGTATTGGTTCTGGGCACTGAAACAACAACACGCCATCTTTTGTCTTCTTCTCTCTGTCTAGTTCACACTTTTTCTCTCTTTACTTTTCTCATCCTCTATCTTTCTCATCCTCTTTTTGCCTCTCCTCCCCTCCACAGCCCCCCGGGTGACACGGAGGAGA
Organism: Borostomias antarcticus; assembly: GCF_949987555.1. Lineage (NCBI taxonomy): Eukaryota > Metazoa > Chordata > Actinopteri > Stomiiformes > Stomiidae > Borostomias > Borostomias antarcticus. The sequence continues at coordinate 987,895 of NW_028176683.1, forward strand.
GGAGAGATGACATCATGGCCTAGGTGGAGTCACCATGTATATAACCATAAGTGTGTGTGTGGGTGGGGTCCACTACTGTCTGTTACTGGACTGAACCACTGGACTGAACCACTGGACTGAATCGCGCCTCTTTCACGCCCCGGGCCCTCTGGCTGTCAATCAACCGGTCCGCAGCGAGGGAACCGAAGGGGACCGGTGACGAGCCACGTCCAGGTCCCACCCCCCTCGGGGGGAGACGGACAGACAGACGGGAGTCTGCCATCGTGTCACTTCTTCCTTCTCTCTCCATCCCTCCTCATCTGTCCCGCTCTTCCGTCTCCCCATCTGCTCCTCCTCTCCCCTCCTCTCACTCTCTCTCCCTCCAGAGAAATATCATCCCCACCGCACTCATCCATCACTATCATCCCCACCGTACTCATTCATCACTATCTTGTTCGACATCCTTTCTTCTCAGTGCCTCTCTTTTTCTCCATCACTCCCCCCCCCCCCTCTGCGTTTACCCTCCCCCCCACCCCCTCTGCGTTTACCCTCCCCTTGTTCCTGTTTGACTTCTCTCTCTCATCCCCGGCACGCTCTTTCTCTGCATCTCTCCTTCTCTGTCATCGCTCTGTTCATCCCACGATGATGAGAAGTGCGTTTCAGTGCTCAGTCTTTGAGTTTTAACTTCTCTCTCTCTCTCTGCCTCTCCCTCTCTCTCTTTCTCCCTCTCTCTCTCTGCCTCGCCCTCTCTCTCTCTGCCTCTCCCTCTCTCTCTCTGCCTCTCCCTCTCTCTCTTTCTCTCCGAGAGTTTTTCACAATAACACTGTCCCTGTTTTTTTTTTACATCTCTTTACTGTCTCGAACAATTTGTTTCTATATGCGTCTCTCTTCATCTATCTCTGTCTCTCTCTCTCATCCCCCTCTCCTCCCCCTGCATGTATGTCATCCGGGTAGGAGGCTTGGCTCACACACACACACACACACACACACACACACACACACACACACACACACACACACATAAAACCATGTCTCGTCGGTCACCCACAGGCTTGACTGGCTGGAGTGGTGTCCAAACACCTGACCGATCCCTCCCTCTCTCCTCCTTCTCACCCTCCCTGTCTCCTCCTTCTCACCCTCCCTCTCTCCTCCTTCTCACCCTCCCTCTCTCCTCCTTCTCACTCTCACCCTCCCTCTCTCCTCCTTCTCACCCTCCCTCTCTCCTCCTTCTCACCCTCCCTCTCTCCTCCTTCTCACTCTCACCCTCCCTCTCTCCTCCTTCTCACCCTCCCTCTCTCCTCCTTCTCACCCTCCCTCTCTCCTCCTTCTCACCCTCCCTCTCTCCTTCCGTCTGTCATCGCCACATATTACACCCTGAGTGTGTGTGAGACAGAGAGAGGGAGAGAGAGAGAGAGAGGGCAAAAAGAGAGAGGGGAGGGGGAGAAAAAGAGGCATGTGCCATCAATCTATCTATAACTTCCATCCAGCCAGCCTCTTTGACCTCCCACCTGGGGGGGGGGGGGGGGGACACAGTGATTGAACGGCCATCATCACCCCTCCAGCTGTTCTTCTGGCTTACCTCCCTCCTTCCTTCCCTCTCTCCCTCCCTCCCTCTCTCCCTCCCTCAAACACTCACTCACGCTCAATCCTCTAGGCTCTCTCCTCCCCCAAAGTTTTCTTCTCTTGCTCATTTCTTCTCTTTCTCTTCCTCCGTCTCTCTTTTTCTCTGTTAAGTCAGGGAAGCAGAACTAAAGAGATGGGGGCCGATGAGGAGAGGAGAGAGAGGAGAGGAGAGGAAGAGGACGGAGAGAGAGGATAGACCAGGAGAGGAGAGAGAGGAGAGGAGAGGGAGGAGAGGAGAGAGGAGAGGAGAGAGAGAGAGGATAGGACAGGAGAGGAGATGGAGAGGAGATGGATCTTGTAGATTGGTAGGCGTGAAAGATGATTCAGAGTCAGGTTCTTGTTTTGGTTCTGGGGGTTCTGGTTCTGGGGTCTGGTTCTGGGGTCTGGGGTCTTGGCCTCGGTCCGGGGTCTTAACCTCACGCTCCCGATGGTTTGCCACTCATAACCAGGGAGCTCTCCGTTGGAAAATGCTTGGAAGAGGGCAGGCACTTTCAAAACTTCTTGATTGGATGAACCATCTGAAAAAAAATCACTACAACCCTCTACACACAAAAAAACTTGAACCATTCCTCCGCCCAGCGTAGTGTTGCATTTTGTGTGTATACATACACACACACATACACACACGTTCGCGTTTTACATCGCAGCTCATTACAAAACAAGGCTTCTTTAAGTGAATGGGGGAGCTCACGTGACCGAATGAGTGCTTGCGTGCATATGTGTGTATGTATGAGATATAACATACACACATACATACATACATACATACATACACACACACATACATACATACATACACACACATATGAGGGGCCGTTTAGGCCATAAATAATGAAACACTTGTACGCTTACTAGTGAAACACTTGTACGCTTACTAGTGAAACACTTGTATGCTTACTACTGAAACACTTGTACGTACATACATACTCTTGACACTTGTACGCTTACTACTGAAACACTTGTACGCTTACTAGTGAAACACTTGTATGCTTACTACTGAAACACTTGTACGTACATACATACTCTGACACTTGTACGCTTACTAGTGAAACACTTGTACGCTTACTTGTGAAACACTTGTACGCTTACTACTGAAACACTTGTACGTACATACATACTCTGACACTTGTACGCTTACTAGTGAAACACTTGTACGCTTACTAGTGAAACACTTGTACGCTTACTACTGAAACACTTGTACGTACATACATACTCTGACACTTGTACGCTTACTAGTGAAACACTTGTACGCTTACTAGTGAAACACTTGTACGCTTACTACTGAAACACTTGTACGTACATACATACTCTGACACTTGTACGCTTACTACTGAAACACTTGTACGCTTACTACTGAAACACTTGTACGTACATACATACTCTGTAAACCTAAAATTATGAAATAGAACACTGCAATGTATGTTCTTACATGTAGATGTGCAAGTATTTCAATAGTACGTATACAAGAAATCTCAGTAGCACGTACAAGTAATTTCACTAGTATGCATACACAAAATCTCACTAGCATACGGAAGGTACTTCAGTAACACCGGGAGGCGCCACACGAGGCGGGAAGAAAGGGGTCTCGTTTTGAACACCGATTTCCATCTATGCAGTGAACAGTGATCCAGGATGGCAGCGAGCAGTCGCGTTACCGCTGAGGCTATGTCCCTCATACAAAATTTACTTGGCTCTCCTACACTTATTGATTCTCTTTCAAACTCTATATCGCCTACACTACTGACAAATACGGCTACAGCCGCCATCAACTCTGAAATAAGGAGTCTGTACCAACCTGGTTCCAGCAGCATGCAAAACGCACCTGCTTCAGGCACTCCCCGCTTTGAAACGAGGGCAACCTTCAGCTCTTGGAAAAGCAAATCAAGAAAAAGGTATGGAGAACTGTCGGGGTACTTGGGTCGTTGTTTAAGAGAGCTGAGGCGACATAATATGGAGAACAAAGATAAAATAAAGTTATTGTGTTAACGTTATGCAATATGCAACCAGACTACACGGTTAACATTATCTTGAATGCAACTCGTCTCAGCTAGCTAACGTTTACTACTAACGTTAGCCTTGCGCATTTACAATATCGTGCTAGCACTAACTAGGCTTGCTAACGTTATGTTATATGAGTTAGAATGTGGCCCGAATCATAACGTTATATTTAACACGAACAAAGTGGGGAACACAAACAAATATTACTGTTTCTCAATGCGTTCGGGTTTAATATGTAACGTTAGTGTGTGGACCACATTCAACCCAGTAGCTAGCCTAGCTACTGTAGTAGTGGTAGTAGTAGACTAGCTACTACTGGCTAGCTAGCTACTGGGTGAGAGAGGGCGGGAGAGAGAACCGAGATGCTGCCACTAAACCAACGTTGTCTTACTGTACGGTACATTACGTGATTTATTACAGAATACAAGTGATTCATGAGGCACAAACTAAATGTGTTTATTGGCGTAGCACTAGCTATTCATAGCTATTTACAGTGTGGAACAGGCCATGTCATTTAACGTTAGTTTTGTGATAGTGATTTGATATGAAATATAGCAACACGTCATTGCCTACAAACTAACCTAACGTTACTTAGATAACTGTTAATTAACCTTAACTTAATATGTCTTGGTAACATTATTACATGTCTTGATGGTTTCATTACTGTAATTATGCCTACTTGTTTAACAGACAGAAAACGCCATTCTATCGGACCTTCAACAAGGACGTTATTTTGCTGCTTGGACCTACAGACGACGTCGTAGTGAAGCAGAAGAAGAAGCAGTTGTTGTATGAATTGGGGCACATCTTGAATGCTTTTGAGTTTGACAAGTCCTGGGACCAAGGAACTGTCCTCCGTCAGATTCGTGATGCTTTTAAGGGGAAAATTCCCAGTGATGTGAGGTAGGTAACATGATAGAATTGCCACTGCCAGACTTCCCTATGCAGTAACGTTATATTTAGAGCCCCTGTTGTGTTGAGCACCATACATTGATGTTTTGTCCTGTCCTGTGTACTATGAAAGGGGCCATACAATTTGTAATATTTTAATGATCACGTGTACTGTAAGCGTAATATAGGGTTGGTTGGGAAAAGATGAGATAGATTAGATACATCCATCTCTGTCTATGCATTTTATAATATAATGTGATACTTTCTCAAGCCTTATGGTTGTGGCAACATTAATCTGTAAGGAATTGGGTCCATCATCTTATAATGGCAAATCACTGATAACTCATATGTGTTGTGCTTAGTTTTGAAGTACTGATGGCTTGTGGCAACAAGTTGATCGCACCAGTGTTGAGGGACGGCCAGGAACTCAGTGCCAGTATAATTCACAAAATACTCAGGTTTAAGGCTCTATATGTGAGGCCCTCCAGACCACTTGTGGTAGGTGCTAGACTTAGAAAGTAATCCAGTATTCCATATACAACTGTTATTCATTTTGAAAGTTGCATATGCTATGACTACAATGTACAACTGCAGGACGGTACATTGTACAGCATTTCATGTCACCTTTACAACACCTTTGTTTGAGATAAACTACTTTATAGTAAATGATACAACCCTAACTGCAGTCAATTCTATCAATTTTAAGTCTGAAAATTCAGATGGAAGTTGCTGCGAGGAGGATGAGGAGGTAGACATGGTGCCGTCAGTCACCACCAGAGCAAGAGCAAGGCAGTCATCTTACCATCTGGCATCTGTGACTACCGCTCCAACCAGCCTTACATCTGTGACCACCGCTCCAACCAGCCTTACATCTGTGACCGCCGCTCCAACCAGCCTTCCATCTGTGACCACCGCTCCAACCAGCCTTCCATCTGTGACCACCGCTCCAACCAGCCTTCCATCTGTGACCACCGCTCCAACCAGCCTTACATCTGTGACCACCGCTCCTGCAGGTCTTGATCCAAACAGCAACCTGCCATCAACCAGCAACCTCACAGATTACAGAGCGTATCTTAGTGTTATCAATGTGTCATCTGAAGATGAGGAAGAAGATGATGCACTGTATGTTACCTTGATCAACAGCATGGAAGATCAGATGTGAGTAATATTGCCTTTAAAGGAATACTCAATCGATTTAGTGCACATGATTCATTCCTCAAATGTATTCCTTTCAATTATGAAAATAATCTTTCTGTTTTCAATCACAGTAGTCTAAGCAAGCTTAAAGGGACAATCAGTGATTTCTACTCCCATCTAGTGGTGAAATCGTATATTGTATCGTGCTCTGGTACGGTGGTCTGCGCTTATCAAAAATCTCACGCTGACGCCTCACGCTGGCAACTCAATGCAAAACGCGATTTACCTAGTGTAGTGGGCCCGATCGGCACCCGTATTTTAAAGATGGCGGAATATACAGAGCGCGAGAGACGCTATGTATTTATAAATGATTATTTATAGGCTTACGCGAATTGGTCGGTTTATTGAGACAGGTCATTAGACGTGGTTAAGGACATATTTATTAATGAAAACTTCGTTTTTTGCTGATTAATAGACGGAATAAATCCCTGATTGTCCCTTTAAATAGCAATCATGCAACTTTTCCTCTACAGTATTATGAGGTCATTTATATACTCATGGTTGGATGCTGGAACTGTGATCTAATCATATTTTTTTATGTTGACTTTCAGAAAGGAAAGCTCATCTGTGCCGCCTGTTCAGGATATTTTAGTCGTGCTGGCTCAAAAAATCAACAACAACTTCACCAATCGGTTCAACATAAATCGTGCTGCTGTTCTGGATGGTGCCGTTCGGGGCTTCAGGAGAATCACCTTTGACCCCACACACAGGATCAGGGTCAAATTCTCAGACGATAAAGGAACGGTGGAAGAAGGTGTGGATCTTGGGGGTCCGAGACGAGAGTTCCTGCGACTGCTCACTGAAGCTTTAGCTCAGTCTGAGATGTTTGAGGGAACAGAAGGGAGCCTGAACCTCGCTCTTGATGCATCAGGTACAGTATGTCTTATTTGTGGTTTTAATGAAATAATGATATACCCTGTAAAATAGGTTGTGGCTTCCACTCAATTTTGTGTGAAGCTCAGTGGCATTAAAGACCAACTTTGTGACTTGGTTAACTTGTTTGCTTGTATTTCACCGAGACAATATGGGACTTAAAGTGATTTCCATGGCAGCAGTTGAAAAGTTATGCACATACTACCTAAATTATCTCTCTCGCTCTCCCTCAGCTGTCAGAGAAGACCGATATTTTGTCGCCGGAACTGCTATTGCAGTCAGTCTGGTGCATGGAGGACCCTCACCAAATTTCTTGTCCAACACATTGTTTAACTGCATAGTTTTGGGGCCAGAGAAATGTAGACCAAACCTGGGGGACATCGCCGATTCTGAACTCCGTGACAAAATCCAAAAGGTTTGTGGCATTAAAAGATTTTGTTTAGTCTATGCTCAGAAAATGTTTTTTTGTAAGAATGTGTTCTGTGTCTTACCATTTGTGCTCCTCATCCATCAAAATGGATCAGTTTCTGTCTGTTACTGTATTATGCATCTGCCACATGATTGTGTACTGTATGTGATGAAGTGCCCAGGTTGGGTTCATTGGACTGAAGTATAATTGAAAGTTTTATTCGCCATAAAATCAGTATATAGTCCACTTGTCCTTACAGTGAAATATTACATTTATCATGTGGGACCATCATCGTTGCAATTGTGTTTTTTTTGTGAGGCAAGCAGTCAACCTCCCACTGCAGTGTTGTAGATGTGTGAGAAAACATGATTGTCACTTTATATGTTCTTCACATTGCTTCATTGGTGGGGAACAGTAAGTCAACTGTTTATTTTGTTATGAATCAGATGTTTCTTTTTTAATGTAAATCATTCAGATTTCAGAATCATCAACTCTGGAGCAACTCATCCAGTCAACTGAACCTCTCCTCGACTATCTCGCCAATGCTGGCTGTCTGAAGCCACTGAGAAGTGTTGAAGACAAGGATAGACTTGTAGAAGATGTCTTGATGTTTCAAGTGATCAATCGAGTCCGTGGACCATTTGAAAGGTATTGTAAATGTAGTTAAGTTGAGAATCTTGTTTGATGTCTTAACACATGCAAAAAACCAACTCTTAATTGGACCACTTTTCCTCTCATACTGTCATTTAGGTTCAAAGATGGGTTAAAAACCCTTGGAGTCCTGGCGGAGATCCAGATGCATCCCGAGTCGTTCAGAGCCCTGATGTGCTATAATCCAGAGCCCCTCACCGCTGACCAGGTGGATGATCTGTTCCAGATCAGGTGGTCTGAGCAGGGGAGCAACCAGAGAAGAGCAGAGGAATCCGTAGTTGCTTTCTGGAGGGACTATTTACAAGATGTTGAAGGTGTGTATTATATCAGAAAGAAACTAATTTGCTCTTGTAAGGAAATTAGGGATACAGATATCGGTATCGGGCCTGAGAGCATGCTCATGTACTTGTACTCATAAAAATGTACCAATACTCTATAACCGATACCAAAGTCTCGGTATCAGCAAGTACATAAAAGTAAGTACCGTAATTTCCGGACTATAAGCCGCTACTTTTTTCCCATGCCTTGAACCCTGCGGCCTATACAACGGTGCGGCTAATCTATGAATTTTTACAGCTAACGGCCACAAGGGGGCGTTCTAAATCTATGGATTTTACCGGTCCACCACCTTACACCTCATCCTGATATACAGCGAGCGAGCGGACCGGTGTTGTGCCATTTTTACACTCCCCGCAGAATCACACTCCCCTCCGGGGGAACGCGCATTGAGCCAGGCGGGGAGAGACTGCCGGGATCGGGGCCCGGAGGTCTGGTCCTCTAAGCGGGGGGAAAGAGCCGGGATCGGGGCCCGGAGGTCTGGTCCTCTAAGCGGGGGGAGAGCCTGGATCGTGGCCCGGAGGTCTGGTCTCCTAAGCGGGGGGAGAGAGCCGGGATCGAGCCTATTGCGGAGGGGAGTGTGATTCTGCAGGGAGTGTGAAAAAGGCACAACACCGGCAACGAAATCATGTGCGAAACGGTCCTCATATGCAGCGTTGCGATTTTATCGCGGGTATATTCCAAACCAATCAAATTAACTAGGGGTGTGAACAAACTTCTAGTATTGTTTAGCGGTTGGACATGCCGCTAAATGGATTTGTCTAAAACGGCCACAATCAAACGGTCGTTATTCTTAAGAGTTTTTTTTCAAGAGGGAAAGTATTCTTTGACACAAAAGAGATCTTCTGCTTTCTGATTGGCTGCCGCCGGTCGACACCAGAAAGCGGCGCCGCAAAAGTTGAACTATTCTCAACTTTTGCGGCGCCGCTTTTTGTTGCCGCCGCCGCTCGCCGCCCCCGTCCCAGCGGCATCGCTGCTGGACGCCCAATGTGCAGTGCAGTGTGAATTGGGCGTAAAGGCTTGTCCTTACTGCAGCAGCGTGGGTTACAATCCGGCGTCCGCACTTTGCTGCATGTCTTCCCCTCTCCCTCTCCCACCTTTCCTGTCTGTCCTTATACTGTACTATCCCCAAGAAATGCCCTAATAAATATCTATAGAAAAAGTAAGTACTACTAAGTGTATAATCGTGTATGTATTTCGTCTGTCTCATTCATATTTTCACAGAGGAAGGTGGATCAGAGAAGCTTGGGGACATCCTCGCATTTGCATCTGGATCTGATAGAGTACCTCCAATCGGCTTCTCTCCCCAGCCATCTCTCAAAATTCTTCATGGAGCAGAAAAGTTCCCTGTTGCCAACACATGCATCAACTGCCTTCAGCTACCTATCTACAGCACATACAATGGTTTTAAGAGCAACATGGACTTTGCCATTAGAAACACTCAGGGTTTTGGGAAGGCATAGATAGTGAAAGACAAAATGTGTGTATATGCATGGGAGGATCAGGGACTGGGGTCGAAGCAGAAAATTGTTAATGAGATTGACGAATGTAGCCTACATCTGTCAATGAAACAAGATCAAATGAAAATTTGATATAAAACGAAAAAGGAAATAGGACTAGACGTACATTAAAAAGGCAGACGTACATTTATAAAGGCAAATTGGAACTGAGATGTTTTATATGTATAGATATGATACATAGAGCAATGGTTAATTGTTAACAACAGAACGTTTATCTGTGTTTGTGTTCACAGGGTGATGCCGGTGAGTATATTGGCTAGCGCAAGCGTAGGACTAATTAATTGCTGAATCGCTTCATTCGCTTAGTCCTCGAGGTTGTCTTGCTTGCAAAAAATGTAACAGAGATAAAAATAAATCAATTCCATGATTTCCATCATCCATTAATGGGTCAAATAATTGTTGGATTTCTTGCATGGTGCTGTTGCTGACATGAACACCATTTTCAGGAACCTCAACACTATTCCTGCTCGCCACTGCAGGTAGTGGTTCATCACCAGGGACAAAACGCTCCTCAATCTGAAACACACCACCTATAGCTGTGTTGTTGCTTCCAACATATCTGACAATCCCTCTATGCCACAACTGCAACGGGGTTTGGCCTCCTTGTGTAGAAAGTCCGTGGTTATTCCATTGGTTCTGGAATTCCCTCACTGCCCTTTGAACCCGAGGTAAATAAATGTAATGAAGACAAAATAAATGAAGATCACAAAGAGAATCTAGGATATTCTCATTTTCCATAAAAGTAAATAAGTCAGAGAAGTAATATGAAACTACCCGGTTTAATTCTGCCCACAGCCTCTCGATTCTTTGGTTGTGTACACTGCGCCCCATTATCATGCTTCCTCTATTTAATCCTCTACTGTTCAACATAAATCTTGCAACCTCAATATTTTCCCTCCCATGATCACTGCGTACTCTTGAAGGCAGTCCATAGTCAGATACGCCATGCAGAAAGAGGTTCATAACACTTGATGCCCTGTTGTTGTTGAGGCACTGAAGGTATATGATGGTGCGACTGTACCCATCTACACAGCCATGGAACACCATTCTCCATCGCACCAATTTATGGTTCCCGTCAATATGCCTGTGATAAAAGAAATAAGTGACAGCTGTTAGAATACTGAAAAAAGACTCAGATAATAATAATGTTGGTAAATAATATAGGCCTACACAAATGTAGGCTATTATTCTACGGTTTGTTGAGGTCTCTGGGACAGGCTATTGTAATAGGCTACATTCACGAATGCTTAGTGTAACAGGCCTATAGGCTAGCCTATATTTAGAAGTTTTCCTCCCTAAGATAGAAGGTAATACATTTACTAATTGCAATAGTCAAATATCAAGAATATTCCAAATGCTCTAGTCTAGCCTACTTGTTTAGGCTATTATCTTGTTAGATCACAATTATGCTGCAAGCTCAGCAAGAAGACATGTCGATGGGCCATTACAGCAAACATACCATAACTCGTTTGGAGTTTGCACACTGTAAACCCTTCGGCGGATGGCTTGACTGCGTCTTAATGACCTTCCGACGGGATCAACCTCCTGCAGAATTTGGCGAATCCTCCAGCGCTGGACCCGGATTCCGCGTGCCCGTAGACTTCCAATAATGTACCTCTCACCAGCATTCGGGGTACTCGTGGAAATGTCCCTTATGGTTGTTTTCAATTCGTCATTGGTTAATGTTGTGTATTCCAATGGTCTGATGCCAAGACGTTGCCTATGTCGGAACACAGTACGACGGCTGATACCAAAAAATGAAGCGATTCCCTGCCAATTAAACCCGAGTCCAATGCACTGGTTAAATTGTTCAGTTGTTAAATTGTATCGTGGACGTCCCGGAAGCCCGTTACTGGTTGTCGGTGGAGCCAGGGGAAGGGTGTTTTGTTGACCTCGTCTTGTTCTAAAGTCTTCAATAATCAGATTAAAACAACGGCATATTGACTGTACAAAAAGAGCAGTCTCTCCATCAGGTCCATCCCTTGAGCGAACAATAGCCAACATAGAATTTAGGGTAATGGTGT
>NW_028176683.1:1004395-1054395 GCF_949987555.1 Borostomias antarcticus
AGACTGTTGCCTTTTTTTGTACACTTTACTATTTATGCTTGTACTTTATATCATGTATGTGGCAATAAAGAACGTTACATTTGAACTTCATCTTATATTGTGTTGTGAATGCAGTTGAGAACAAGATTAATACTGACTCAAAGAGTGTGGGGTCATCAGTGAGAGAGCACCCCACTTGGCAGCCACTCTCAGGTAATACCCCAAGTTGACAGCCACTCTGACGGATGACAGATCGTCCAGTGGGGGAGTGGCTGGGGGTGGGGTTACCAGGCTATTGTTCACGCCCATTACCTGGCAGTCAGAGGTGTGAAAATGTTAGAGAACTTTGGAGGAGGATTTCTCAGCTAAGTTGATTTGGCAGTACTAGCATTCAAATAAGCATATCTTCTTCAACTATGTTCATTTCAATGTATGAGACCTCATTTGAAAGCTTACAATCTGCACTTTCATAATCTGTAAAAAACTGAAAAATGACCTTGGCCTAGTTGAGGACCAAATTACCAGCGGCGGTCACATATGATCACAAGTAACCTTAAAACAGGGCTAAACATGCATTTTCCCTTTACTACTCCTTTAAGGCGAGATTTGAAAGTAGATACCGTGTTAGCTAGTCTCAGATCCTCAGGCAGGGCATTCCAAAGGTTAGGAGCCCTAACTGCAAACGCCCGGTCACCTTTAGTCACAAGCCGGGCAGAGGGAACAGAGGGAACAGACAGAAGAGCCCGGTCACCCTTAGTCACAAGCCAGGCAGAGGGAACAGAGGGAACCAGAGGGAACAGACAGAAGAGCCTGGTCACCCTTAGTCACAAGCCAGGCAGAGGGAACAGAGGGAACCAGAGGGAACAGACAGAAGAGCCCAGTCACCCTTAGTCACAAGCCGGGCAGAGGGAACAGAGGGAACAGACAGAAGAGCCTGGTCACCCTTAGTCACAAGCCAGGCAGAGGGAACAGAGGGAACAGAGGGAACCAGAGGGAACAGAGGGAACAGAGGGAACAGAGGGAACCAGAGGGAACAGACAGGAGAGCCCGGCCTGAGGATCTCAGGCTGCGCTTTGGCTCATAGGGGGTTAGAAGCTCTGAGATGTAAGAGGGAGCTAGACCATGTAGCGCTTTAAAAGTTAAAAGCAGAATCTTAAAATCTATTCTAGACCTAATAGGTAGCCAGTGAGGAGAGGCTGAAATGGGGGTAATGTGGTCACGCCTGTTACTCTTAGTTAAAAGCCTTGCAGCAGCATTTTGAACCAATTGCAGGTGGGAGAGGGACTTTTGGCTAAAACAAGAATACAAAGAGTCTCAGTAATCTAAGCGTGAAGTAATAAAAGCATGGATTACCCTCTCCAAATCTGCAAAAGACAAAAATGCCCTGATCTTGGACAGATTCATTAACTGAAGGAAACAGGATCACACAACATTGTTCACTTGCTCCTCAAAACAGCCGAAAATTACACCTAGTTTCCTAGCAGACGGTTTGATGTTGGAAGACCAATTACTGAGGTTAGCCTGAACTAGTTTAATAGTCTCTTGAGGCCCAAAAACAATTATTTCTGATTTACCATCATTGAGTTGGAGGAAATTGTCTGACATCCAACCCTTGATGTCAGAAATGCAATTAATGAATAAGCTGGCCAGATCGCTGTGATTAAAAGGAATGTATAATTGCGTATCATCCGCATAACAATGAAAGGAGATATTGTATTTGTGGATGATATCGCCGAGAAGAAGCATGAATATAGAAAAAAGTAACGGGCCCAAAATAGATCCCTGGGGGACACCATAGCTCATCCGAGCAGAAGAGGAACAATAGTTACCTAATCCAACAGAAAAAGTTCATCAGAGAGATAGGAACTGAAAAAAGTCAGTAAGCCCCACCCAGTGTTCCAGACGGTTCAGCAGTATTGAATGATGGACCGTATCAAACGCTGCGCTAAGATCGAGGAGGAACAAGATGGAGGCCTTTGTCATCCGCAAGCAAGAGATCATTGGTCACCTTGGTCACTCTCTGTGCTATGGTGGGTTCTGAAGCCAGACCGACATTTTTCAAAAAATATTGTTTCTATTCATGAAGGAGATCAATTGTGAAGAAACCACTTTTTCCAGTACTTTGGCTAGGAATGGTCATTTAGGAATGGTCATTTAGGAATGGTCATTTAGGAATGGTCATTTAGAGATAGGCCTATAGTTGCACAAACTATGGGGATTGAGATTAGTTTCTTTTAAAAGGGGTTGAACAATGGCACGTTTAAAGAGGCGTTCAGACCAGAGTACAACGCACAGTTACTAATGGAGAGGATGTGAGGGGCAACAGTACCCAGAACATATTTGAGCAGTTTGGTCGGGGTTATATCTAGGGTACAAGTTGAGGATTATATCTAGGGTACAAGTTGAGGGTTATATCTAGGGTACAAGTTGAGGGTTATATCTAGGGTACAAGTTGAGGATTATATCTAGGGTACAAGTTGAGGGTTATATCTAGGGTACAAGTTGAGGATTATATCTAGGGTACAAGTTGAGGATTATATCTAGGGTACAAGTTGAGGGTTATATCTAGGGTACAAGTTGAGGATTATATCTAGGGTACAATTTGAGGATTATATCTAGGGTACAAGTTGAGGATTATATCTAGGGTACAAGTTGAGGATTATATCTAGGGTACAAGTTGAGGGTTATATCTAGGGTACAAGTTGAGGATTATATCTAGGGTACAAGTTGAGGGTTATATCTAGGGTACAAGTTGAGGGTTATATCTAGGGTACAAGTTGAGGGTTATATCTAGGGTACAAGTTGAGGGTTATATCTAGGGTACAAGTTGAGGATTATATCTAGGGTACAAGTTGAGGATTATATCTAGGGTACAAGTTGAGGATTATATCTAGGGTACAAGTTGAGGGTTATATCTAGGGTACAAGTTGAGGATTTCATGTGGGAAATAGTGTCAGTTAGGGTCTCAAGGAAAATTGGCTCAAAGCAACTTAAAAATGTATCCCAGGTTGGTGGGGTGGGGGGATCTAATGGATCCCAGGGTGGTGGGGGGGGGGGATCTAATGGATCCCAGGTTGGTGGGGGGGCGGGGGGATCTAATGGATCCCAGGGTGGTGGGGGGGGGGGATCTAATGGATCCCAGGTTGGTGGGGGGGCGGGGGGATCTAATGTATCCCAGGTTGGTGGGGCGGGGGGATCTAATGGATCCCAGGTTGGTGGGGCGGGGGGATCTAATGGATCCCAGGTTGGTGGGGCGGGGGGATCTAATGGATCCCAGGTTGGTGGGGGGGGGATCTAATGGATCCCAGGTTGGTGGGGCGGGGGGATCTGCTCACGAATAAGATCCACATCCTGTGAAGTATCTAAGAAACTCATCACATCTCTCAGGGGTCAGGGGTCGCTTCCAAAGCGTCCTGTCTATTAGGCGAGAGTACAGAGTCACATGCACACACACACTCACACACCTCACATTCAATATCCAGCGCATCCAGATTCACAGTGCAGATTGATACTCAATTACAATAATCTCAGTTGCTCGGCGATCCCACCCCCCGCACGGCCGCCATGAATAAATAATCCCACCATGAACGAAAAGAAGCAGAATTTATGAGTTTTACTGGACAAGTACCTGCCTCCCCGCTCCCACCAGTCTGGGCCTTCTCAGAGCTGCAGACACACTCAACTTGATGGGGAGGGAGGTTTGTGTGTGTGTGTGAGGGGGGGGGGGAGGGTTGATGGAATTAAAGTAGTTGTTAAATTCAACCTCCAACTCCAGCGAATCAACTGAACACCCCCCCAGGAGGGACACATTGCGCAATCCAACATGGCAGACCCCGGAGCTGGGTTGCCATGGCGATAGGGAGATGTGGCTGTCAGGTCTGAATACAGTGTGCAAGGATGCAATGTCCTGTAATGTTACTGTAAGCCACAGCAAATACATGCTCAAAAAGATTTGTCCAAGTGCTAAATATAATGTAATATTATCATCAAATGTTTCGATGCAATGTGAACTGAGTGAGAAAGACTAATGTTGAAAAATGAAATGAAAAAATAAAATAATTAAATGAGAGAACACTGCTGACTTGAGCTCCCACAACTGCATGATATTCCCAAAATGCTGATAAATACATTGATCTAAAACAACATGATTTTTCCCTTTAACAAGCTGCATGGCTTGACTTTCCCTCTGGGTGTCCAAGGGTGTATATTCTGCCAACGTGACCTTTTCCAGTCAAGGTATATTCTCTCTAAAGTGCACTATCAACACATTGGGGATATCCCATAATATTGTATTGATCTCTTGCAGGGGAGCCTAGCGACCCTTGAGGACTGTGCGATACGTTCTGGTCTGTAATCACCTAGGTCATGGGTTCCCAAACTCCATCAATGTGGGCCTCCCCTCTGAAAACAGTGACACACCCGCACCCCCCCAACCTCCCAAATGCATCCATTTTGCAAGGCAGCGCTAGCTAGCCTATAACGTTACACAGCTGTAGCGTGTTCTGGGGTTAGAGCTCTGACTATGACCGGTATGATTTATGATTATACAGTGGTTATCACCAATATGAAGGAAAATGGATTTAAGGCATTAAGTCAACTTGTATGGGGCTCCACTCTGTTATGTACAGAGAAACAGAGTCCATCATCCGTCGCAGGCTCAAAACTCATCTCTTCAAGAAGTACTACAACAATCCTCCCTCCTAAGCACTTATTGTATTTTATTGTATTATATTGTACTGTACTTTAGATTGCTATTCTTGCACTTTGCCTTCAGCACTAGATTATGCTCTTAGTCACTTGTTTTAGAGGGAAGATGAACTTCTCTTCGTGAGTTCTGGCAAGTAGTAGTACATTGGCTCTTCCTACGTTAAATGCAATTATTGTTAGTCGCTTTGGATAGAAGCGTCTGCTAAATGACTAATGTAATGTTATGTAAACAGATAACCTTTATCAATAGTCTAATTTATTCATCAATCTCTTTCTGGAGGCGGAGTCCTTGACTCAATCAAGTGACTTAAGATAATGTGATGACGCTCGGACGTGGTCAAAAGTTAATAATATTTATTGAAGTTATACTAATCAATTATCAAAATAATATTATAACACAATGCAATACTAGATGGAAAAACACATGTGGCAATATGAAAACACAGAAGAAATGAAAAGAATGATGTCAGATTATCACAGCCTATCCTAAATCTTCTAAGCTTAAACAACACTTTGGCATTACCCCACATCAAAGAGAATGCATGGATGTCAACCTTACAGTGAGGGGTGCGCGTTGTCCAGGCGGTGTTGTCTGGCTCGAAGCATGGAGGAGGCACGTGACTGATGATCGCTCGGTTTGATAGGAGCATTGCTGCGCGAGAGTTCAAAGTTCAGTTTCAGAGTTCACAAGTTTACAAGAGAACAAGAGAGAGCTGCACAAGAGAAATAACTTCCTGTCTGATCCCTTTTTAAGAGACCAGAAAGACAGTCTTATCGGAGAAGAGACGAGGGGGGGAGAACATCCGAACCATGAGAACCGTGCTCGAGCTCAGATGCTTTGATATGGGCCAGACAGCCATTACAGACAGGTCAGCTGTACATTAGACTAGATGCCATCGTCTTTTGTATGTCAAACCTTCTGGAATAAACAGCTTTTGATTGTCGCTCAAATCCCGTGTTGGAGTGATTCATTTGGAATACAAGTAGTAGTTATACTGGGGTTTGCATACTTAATGAGGTAATTAAACTGTATCAAAAAAGTCATTGTTATGTTAATGAGTCCCCCGAGGGTGTTTTGCGTGTGTAAATGTGTGCGTGTGTGCGTGTGTAAATGTGTGCGTGTGTGTAAATGTGTATGCGTGCTTAACAGCGACAGCCAGGTGTGTGTGTGATATAAAAAATAAAAAAAAGGAATGTTGTTTTGGGTTAGTTTGTTTGTAGTAGAAAAAGCGTGAATGACATTAGCATTGGAGTCTGTCTTTACATTAGTGTAATGTTAATAAGTGACCTCTGAGAGTGGGTAGTTTGCATGTGTGTGTGTCTGTGTGTGTGTGTGTGTCTGTGTGTGTGTGCTTAACTGTGTCACCCAGGTGTGTGATATTAGCATAGGTCCCTAGCTCACTGTGTTCACAACAGCAGACTATGACATTGACAGACCCCGCATTTTGTTTTTAAAAACGCATAGATTAATTACACCTGCGTTTCTATCCATATAGTGATGTATATGTTACAATGCTATTCTACGTGGGTTGGATCACATCTGCTTTTCTCCTTGTTCTTAACCCCACGCCTCCCTCTCTCCTTCCTTACCTCTCTCCCTCCCTACCTAACCATATAGTGATGTAAATTTTCTACAACCCCTCGCATCTACAGATGCAGGCTGGCCACCCCCCTTGTGTTTTTGGTGTTTACCAAGAAATTGTGTGTGTGTGTGTGTGTGTGGGGTGATATTTAAATAATGAGTGTAGTCTTTGGCTAGTTTGTTTTGAAAGTAGCAATGTATCAGCGATATTCACCAGGGCAGCCTGTGTGTATGTGTGTGTGTTTACAACAGACCACGCATTTGTTTTTAAAAAACGCATAGGTTAATTACCCCCATTTCTAACCTATTGTCAACACTCTTTCTATAGCCCCAGCACTCGGGGCTTATAGGGGCAAACAGCAACAAAGCTACCTGCTTCCAGCTTATGTGTTTTATTTAATTATATAAAAACGATCACAAATCATCACTACGAATACTGGGAACTGTCGTCCTGAAAACATTGCAAGGCGACACCTTGTCATTGTATGACAAATCCGTCCAACGTTATACCGAGTGGGGTAGGCTAGATAGTCTACTCTGAGATTGCGCAACACTTGTCTAGATAGGCGTTGTAGGGGTATCGTCAAATCGCAAAACCTGTAAAAACAGCTTAACGTCGTTGCCTATGTATACAGGTATTCTTTAGAAGACATTTTCATTTACACATTAATCTATACTCTTATTACCAAAAAGTATCTCTTTGACTAGCTAGATTCATGTTTTCAGCAAAGACTAGGTGACGTGGGACCGGCTCAGAGTGGGGTTAGCAAACACGCCCTTACACTAAGCATCGCTATTAGCATGGCTGTATCCCTCGTTTTGATTATCAACAGCCGACCCATAACAAGCCTAGTCTCATGAATGCCCCAACCTATTCATGCAAACGTGCGGGTGTTTTGATAGCACACACCGTTTGATAGTAGCAAATGTATGAATGATATTTACCAGGGCTGTCTGTGTTTGTCTTTGCAACAGATCACGCATTTGTTTTTAAAAATTCATAGTGTAATTACCCAAACGTTTCTAAGGATTTAAAATTCATACAGCCCCGCACATCCCAGGCGCAGACGCCTTTGAACGTCGTCAGGGGTGTGTCTGCTGACTCAGTATTAGTAGCTTAATTACCCTGTGTTTCTACCCATATAGTGATGTAAATTTCCAACAGGCCAGCACTCGGGATGGTTGGTAGTTTGGTGGGTATTATACCGATGGTTATTACGAAAGGCACGGTGTCAAGACAGCTTTGGAGTTTAACGGCTATATTCACCACGGTCACAACGTCGTTTTGATCCGAATCATAAGAACCCGCTTTCATGCATACCATATGGGGTCCTATACAACCGTTTTCGAGACAAGGCGAGTACTCTAACTAATACTTATGGCCTCCGTGTTGAAGTTATGTGGGAATGCGAATGGCGCGTAATTAAAAACAAAGTATGAATCCTGTAGGGTTTAATTGATCATTTTATGAAATCCATTGACTTGTATTGACGTGACCGTTGTAGATGTGTAGATCAATCCGCAGAGGTGATTCTACTTAAGGTAGCTATTGTTTATGTTAGCTAGGCTAGCTAGTTAGGCTACAGTTCAGAAAACACTTATCAAAATGGTTGATCTAGAAGAGTATGAATTTGATCGCAAGGAATTAGACTTTGACGGCAGCGCTTATCGTTTCGAGCCTGAATATAGTGAGGAGGAACTACAGCAAATGGAAGAGATGGAGGCTCGCCGAACCGCAGAGCCAGAGACGGTCGATGAAGCTGTCGCTATACAGTACCACGAACCACGGGTGTTTTGGTGTGCTTGCAAACATTGCCGACAGATGCCCACCGAAGAGGAAAGCTTGTGCTGTACCGAGTGGGACCTGTTGCTAACAGCTGACATGGCAAACCTTTCAGTCCATGAGTCTGACTCCTTGCCAGTTGAAAGTGAGTGTTGCTTTTACCACTAGTATTTATGACAGAGCGAGTTTTGATAATTTCATGCTGTAAGACCACTTCTTACAATTCTATTTTTCTAAAGTTAGTCTTAGCAAAGGGATTATTAGTATCATTATGCTTCAACACACACACACACACACAGCTGGCAATAAGAACTTACCTCAAGTTCTTCCACTCGTTCGTTTTCTGTCGTTCCTCTATGTAAAGTCGGAACAGCATCACGTTTGAGGAAGACCCTTTTGGGAGATTTCTTTGAGAATAGCCTAGGCTTATAACATTTGTCCTCAAAATGCAAAGCGCACACACGGTGATATAAGACCCGAAGAATATCCACAGGTGTGTTTACGTCCAAGTAAAGAGATTCTAACCACAACTTCAATCTTGCGGGATCGTTGTAGGGAAGTCTATGACAAGTTACAGATGAACGGATTTTGCCACAATTGGCAACGGCACAATTGTGTGTCATTGTAGAGATCCCAAACAAATGCTTCGCACGAGCCTGTCTTGTTGTTGCGGCTAGCTTTTCAAATAAGGAAGCTACGGACGTCGCCTACCGCGTGATCAAGGCATTGCGCAATATCGGAATCGGTTAAAGCGGAAGTTTACACACGTATGTGCTGCAACTAAATAGTTTGATGCTAAATATTTTTTTAAAAGCTTTTCCAGATGAACTAGAATCTTACTTTATGGCGAATTATATGCCAGAATGCCAACTAACACCTAGGTGAGTTTCTTGTCTTTGAAATCGAGAGTTTAACATGTTTTTGAATGATTTTTCAAGGTGCCCATCCACATCCACTGTATGACCAAAACGGTGGTAGAGCAATTATCAACTTTCTCGAAAATGCTAGTTTCGTCAACGTTTTGATCTGAATCATTGTATATGATCACAAGTAACCCTAAAACATGTCTAAACATGCATTTCCCTTTACTATTCCTTTAACCACGTCCCCCACAAAACCCTTGGCAGCTGTTTTCAAGTGTGGTTTGGCTAGATTGAAACCAGTTCTAAATAGCGGTGCAACCATACGATATAAACCACGAAACAAACCGCCGACTCCACCACCATACATAACATTAGAGCCGGCACAGCCCGGCAGACCACCTAGCTGATTTGCCTGATTTTTGTAATATGATATGTAACGATGGGGGTCGTTGTTGTACATTCTCATCATCTTTGTCTAGAGACGTACTCGCTGCTTCACAGGACGGAAATGCAGTTTTACCACAACTTTACCGTGTCTGAAATTGTCTGGTCCTGATCGTCTTTAATATCGACACTGATATCGCTAATGCTGTGTTTAGAGAAAGACACGTAATGAGGCTTATCATAAGTGATTGTGACCATTTCCTAGTGTGCACCTGATATATGAATACATCTCAATAATCCCCGACAATTTGGTAATCTATAATATCTGTGTAAACAAATAATGTGTAAAAAACCCTGTAAATATCCGCGGGGTATCACGCATAATGTTTACTCCGGCCATCCACCACATCTGTGAGATATGTTTTACTACCCACGCCTTTTAAAAAACCCGCACCAGCGGCAATCTCCAACCCCAAAATTGTAGACATTTTCGCACTAAATTTTAGAAACATCGTTTCCAAACATTGCATATAAACCTTATTCCGTACAGGATCATATCACAGTCTAGCTTTTAGGCCCACTAAAAATGTGTTGATAGCTTCAATTATGGACGCAATGCTTGTGTAGAAACCATGGGGTATGCCTTGGCTAACAGCGACGCCTCTGGTGGTGAATTCAATATCGAATACACCGTCGTTATCAGTAAATGTTTCCCACGACCGTGGATAGGTCATCTCAATTAGTAATAATCAACGCTGTGCGTAAATTAGTTCTGTATTTACCTATCACATTGTCCAGGTAGACAGTAGCGGATGCATTCGACGGTAGTGTTAGATAGAATCCTTCATCGTTCATTTTGATAGGATTTCTTTTATGAATGAACAGATGTGGCGTATGACAACACATTATATATCCACATCCTTCTCAGGAACCCAACTGTTGAATTTCTCTGGCCATCCTAGCCATTTTACTAAAACCATTGTTTTTTTAACCAACCTTCTTCCTTTCAAGAATTTTATCGATTTTGAAGTTATACCCGTTATTAATTTTAATTTTTCTGTAACTCCTCTTCATAAAAAGTACCATCTATTATAGTACCATCATAATCACATAACCTATAGGTAGGCGGTGTTCGCTTGAAGCGTTCGATTATGGTATTTGTGCGTGTTATTCTGTTCATAGCCTTTAGCAAATGCTGTTCGCGTCTTTGACACACGCACTATGTCTCCCATCTCGGACTTAAACTTCACTACATCATCTTTATCAACATTTACACCGTACAAGTTGTTAAATACCTTAAGCTCATTCCCTATACACACCTCCAAGGGGCGTATTTTAATAGACGAGTGTATTGAGTTATTATACGCAGTAACCAAATCTTGTAAGACATCAATGCATTGACAGCTGTCAAGTATCGCCACATCCGACCTTTTATGGTGCGGTTAAAACGTTCTACCACAGAGGCTTTTAACTCACTATTTGATGAGAAGTGATGTATATTATATCTGGTTAAGAGTTGTTTTTTAATTGTATTGTAGAACTCTAGCATACATCGACATATCCACGAGGTCTGCTTGGTACTGCTGCGCGATACCATACACTACCACCCTGTTTCGGGGGTAATTAATACGAGCCGGTCTCTGGAGCGTGTAGGCATCTTCCCCAGACAACCACTCAGCCACAGAGCGTGATGATACACGCTCCCCACTATGTCACAGCCCTCTTCAAACGCTCCCGACCACCAAAACTACCCTCGCTAATAGGGTCATAATAGAGATTTCATATGTGTCCATCTTAATGATAATAAAGGAATAATGAGTCAAAGTTAGCGTTACAATCTGTTTTTATTACACATTTCTTACCCACAATTCACACGTTGTCAAGCATTTTTAAAAACGCTACACATCTGGAGCCGGTTGCACCAGTCGTTACTAAGTGGTGACTAGGCCTAGTCATACCCTAAGTGTTGACTAACTCGAGATTTAGTCGCTACTAAATTTAAATGGGTTGCACCACTCACGACTAGTTCCTAGTAACAACTAAATATGTCCACCACCCTGGGAGGTGGTGTAAGTGATGACTAGTGCGAGGAAGTAGCATCTTCAACTCTGCTATTAGGACGGAGGTGGGCTGAAACATTGTAGCTAAATCTATCGGTGGAAAAAAAAAAAATTTTAGCAGATGTCTTAGTTATATCACGATTAAATTAACTATTGGCACGTGTGCTTATTGGTGTCATATTTATTCAGTTTGAGTAATTTCACAATTGAGCTAGCTAACCCCCTATAGCTCAATGGTCTCAGTTGCTGGTTAGCGATGAGAGGGGGAGTCCCAGCCCAGCTGATAACCCTCCGTTTCGGGTTGGGGGGATGCAACGGTCGGCTGGGATCCTGCCTCTCATAGTTAACCAGCAACTGGTCAGTGGACTGTACCAGGCAGCCTACGTTATGTCTGAATCAAATAACGTTATCAAACAAGCTTGGGAACTAGCTGGCTAGGATCATTTAAGCATAACAATCCAACGGCTAACCCCCCCAAAAGAACCTCTCCACTGCACAAGCTTCTCACCAACCCCAATAATAATAAGCACAAGCTACTGAGTGCAACGTTAGCCCTGCTAACCGAGATAATGAATTTGGAGGAATGTTACTACTGCTAGACTAATACTAGCGTCTTCAACTCTGCTAAGCAACAAACACCCCAGAATATCGGTTTAGGTTATCATTACAAAGTAGCCTAGGCTAGCTATAGTGTTAGGACGGAGGTGCGCTGAAACTTTGTAACATTTGTAAGCTAACCCTATTAACACGAGCAGATAGCGGGAACGTACTTAATTACGGCCGCTTAGCAACAGCTGGGGCTGTAACCAAGGACGGAGGTGGGCTGAAACTTTGTAACGTTTTAACATCAAAACAACCGAAACATGGCTCGTTTAGAGAGGTTTGAAGAAGACAATAGGCCTAATAATCTTCGCAGAGAGAGGGTTCTCAGGGACCGGTTAAACCCATACATTTATATGACCTGCATGCCCGTTATCGGTTCCGACGGGACCAGATTTTGGCCATCACCGACATGGTAGCCAATGACATAGAGCATCCAACTGATATGAACGGAGCTCTGCCTGCTGCCCTACAAGTCTGCGTGGCACTGCGGTGCCTCGCTACCGGCTCTTTCCAAAATGTGGTGGGGGTCACTATACAAATCCACAAGAGCACTGTGTGTCGTGCGGTACGGAGGGTGTCGCAAGCACTGTGCAGGCATATCGACACCTATGTGAAGATGCCCACGGGGGCCCGGCTGCACACTGTAACCAAAGGCTTTACAATGTTGCCGGTTACCCCGACCTTGTCGGATGCGTGGATGGCACGCATTTTAGGATCAAGGCACCTTGTGACAATGAAAACGTTAATCGTAAGGGCTTTCACAGCATCAATGCACAAATCGTCTGCGACCACGATCTCATGATCACCAACTGTGTCATCCGATGGCCTGGGGCGAAGCATGACAGCTTCATCCTGGACCACTCGAGTCTCTGCACCGACTTTGAGGAAGGCAGAACAATGGGGATTTTACTAGGTAGGCTTCTTCTGTAGTGCTATTTATTTGCTCATATGTGTATACATATTTCACAGATTCCTCAGTGTAGCCTACCGTGTGAATAATGTTGTATGGCTGGACTGCCCTGAGTCTGTAGTAAAGATTGATTGAAGGTGCAGCCAGACAGCTTCAATTCCTGCTGAAGTTTTATTACCTCCAAATTGAGCTTCATTTTTTCTAGGTCTAGCTTCTCTTTCTCAGCTCTCAATTTCAGTGTCTCTTGTTCAATTTTGGCCAATTCCGCCCTGTATACCTTTGCCCTCAGGATATCCAGATTCTCCTCCTCCACTGGAAAGGCTTTTAATTCTTTGAATTTGTAGGTTCGTTGGCTGTTAAGGGGAGAGTGAGCTTAGCAGAGGGGCGAATTGGTTCCCCGTCACACACTGACGCCAAAATGAACAACTGGTTTTCGACCATGGGCTGGCTGTCTGGCAGTATGTTGGGCTGGCTGTCTGGCAGTGTTGGGCTGTCTGTCTGGCAGTGTTGGGCTGGCTGTCTGGCAGTGTTGGGCTGGCTGTCTGGCAGTGTGTTGGGCTGGCTGTCTGGCAGTGTGTTGGGCTGGCTGTCTGGCAGTATGTTGGGCTGGCTGTCTGGCAGTATGTTGGGCTGGCTGTCTGGCAGTGTTGGGCTGGCTGTCTGGCAGTGTGTTGGGCTGGCTGTCTGGCAGTGTGTTGGGCTGGCTGTCTGGTAGTGTGTTGGGCTGGCTGGCTGGCAGTATGTTGGGCTGGCTGTCTGGCAGTGTTGGGCTGGCTGTCTGGCAGTGTTGGGCTGGCTGTCTGGTAGTGTGTTGGGCTGGCTGTCTGGTAGTGTGTTGGGCTGGCTGTCTGGTAGTGTGTTGGGCTGGCTGTCTGGCAGTATGTTGGGCTGGCTGTCTGGCAGTATGTTGGGCTGGCTGTCTGGTAGTGTGTTGGGCTGGCTGTCTGGCAGTATGTTGGGCTGGCTGTCTGGCAGTGTGTTGGGCTGGCTGTCTGGCAGTGTGTTGGGCTGGCTGTCTGGCAGTATGTTGGGCTGGCTGTCTGGCAGTATGTTGGGCTGGCTGTCTGGCAGTGTTGGGCTGGCTGTCTGGCAGTATGTTGGGCTGGCTGTCTGGCAGTATGTTGGGCTGGCTGTCTGGTAGTGTGTTGGGCTGGCTGGCTGGCAAAGTGTTGGGCTGGCTGACTGGTAGTGTGTTGGGCTGGCTGTCTGGTAGTATGTTGGGCTGGCTGTCTGGCAGTATGTTGGGCTGGCTGTCTGGCAGTGTTGGGCTGGCTGTCTGGTAGTGTGTTGGGCTGGCTGTCTGGCAGTATGCTGGGTTGGCTGGCTGGCAAAGTGTTGGGCTGGCTGACTGGCCGGATGTTGGGTTGGCTGGCTGGGCACACCACTTTCCACTCCTTCGATACCCACCACAGTGGGCGAATCCTCGCCAATAATATCCAACACTATGGTGGAGTATGGCCCAACATCAGGCTTCGGACCTCCACCTGTCTTGAAATCCTTGGTACCTGGGTAGTCGTCACAGGCTGTTGATTTAAGATCACGCCATTTCTTCTTTACCTCTGCAACATCTTTCTCATCTACACCTTTCGCGTTTATCGCATCTGTAATTTCCTGCCATTTGTCAGCTTTCTCTTTGTTTGTGACCACATTGCTGAATTTCGCCTCCAACAATTTATAACCCTCCTTCACCATGCTGAGCATTATCATGATTTCATCATGAGTGAAGTTCCTCTTTCAGGGGCGCTTGTCCTTCATCCTTCAACCTTCAATAAAAAGTAAAAGAATAAACAACACCATGAGACCAAAGACTTCAGAAAATGTACCTTTTTAGCCTTGCTTTAAAGAATATTAGTAAATCCCTGTTCTGTTCTGTTCCTCCCTTTGTTTTATCCTCCCCTGTCCCATCCCCTCAGTGCGTCTTTTTCCAGCACATTATCTACCGGTAACATTATGTGAGCTATATGCTAGCTACATTAAATTAGGGAGTGCTAACATTACACAATTACAATTTGATTTGTAGGCTAGTGTTTGATGTGTGTAATTTAAACATCAATATAGCTATGGTCCAAACTGTTATCTGCCAACGATTCAAAACAAGTGAAATTAAACAAGTTTAGTTAGCTCATTTAACCTACTTACCCAGGGTAACGTGAACAAGACAAGGATGTCTGCGGTGGAAAAGGGAGAGGCTGCTATAGCTGCAGTGAGGTAGTGTTTGCGGCATTGAAATATAGTCGCGAGTCGAGTCAATAATGGTCATTTTTTATGTCGTTTTTATGTCAGCCAGCATTAGCGCGTGTAAGATACATTTGAGCCATGGATGTATTGAGCACAAGCTCCTTCATTTGAGCCAGCAGCTTCTTGTGGTAAGGGCTGGGTAAGGGCGATCAACTTCCTTGTTTACATTTTCACTTGCTTGCCGATTGGCTATTTGGTTCCTGTCGTCACAGTCATACGACGACTATTTTTATTTACTAGTTAGTAGTTACTAGTTAGACAACGTCTAAATTGCCGTGGTGCAACCGAAATTAGACACCAACTAGTATGCGACTAACTAGTAGCAACTAAGAGTTTAGTCAGGGTTTAGAGTTTAGTCAGGGTTTAGGAGTGAATAAATGCTTGGGTTTAGTCACAAGATAAGACAAATTGGTGCAACCCAGTCCTGGATGTGCTTTTTCTTGTCAAAAACGTTGCTAAATATTCAGCAACCACCGGGGCATCTACATTATATTTTCTAGATATTTTTTAACAGACAAAGATCAGCCACAAATGTATAGAAAACTATTATTCTACCTACATTAAACTCCTATCTACAATGTTTCAACAAGACATTGACTGTGTTATGACACGGTTTCGTGTCACTAGAAGACATCTCCAATAGTTGGCCCCAATCACTACACAAATCTCTTAACATTAGTCATCAGTTTTTTAAAATTGGTCATACGTCTGACACTCATATCATCCATTACACATCCAAATGACCGGTCAAATGAGTAGGACCTAGCATATGCAAGGCGTTCGTATGTACGAGTTCATCAGCGATAACACCACACAGTACTACTGTCAGCTCTGTTTTCAGACGTTGTTCATGAATGGCTTGTGACGTTGGTCTGCCTCTGCACACCTTATTACCCACTTTCTTTCTTCTTTAAACAACACGGTAGAGCACAACCGTTGCCCCTCCAGAGCCTCAATGCCTCGGTAACACCAGCTTTGCAATCGTCTTTGAGCAGATGTTCACGAATCTCACGTAGTTTGGCACAGATGGCTGGCTCTGCTTCCAATTCGAAGAGAATAGCCTCTACACAGCTGATAATTTTCTCATGAGACAGAGTCAGCCCACGTTGGTTCAAAATGTTTGCGAGTATAGAGGGTAGCTCAGGCGTTATCACTCTGTGTTATATCCAACACATTTGATTCAAAGTAGTAAAAGGGTGGTTCATACAGTCACTGATGCTGATTCTGACTTGGGTGGTTAATTACACAACCATAACAACTCTTACGGAGCTTCTCGCTTATAATCTCCAACATTACATGACAATGGCCTTTATAAGCCGAACCCCCAATGGCGTGATAGGCATGCCCATGTCGTTGGACGCGTCACGCCTAGCAGGGGTGTCTTTTACTGGTGAAATATCCATCGGTAAATCGGTTTGACGCCCCGCACCATATTACTCATTCCACCTTTTAAACCATGAAATGTCTTCGTTAGTCGCAGAGTCTACAGGAGAGCTTGACCGAGACATGATGAAGCAGGTGTTGTAGACGGGGGTGGCTCAATGGGTGAAGGTCCTCGCTCTTAGGTATTTAGTATTTATAGGGTGGGCTGTGTGTGTGTACACACACACACACACACACTTGCAAAACACCCGCTCTCAGGGGGCACTCGTTAACATTACACTGATGTGAAAGACAGACACGGTGGCTCCAATGCTAATGTCATTCACGCTTTTTCTACTACAAACAAACCCAAAACAACATTCCTTATTTAAATTGCTAATGTCATTCACGCAATTCTACTGCAAACAAACTAACCCTAAACAACTTTCCTTTTAAAAAAATACCACACACACACACACCTGACTGTCGCCATTAAGCACGCACACACATTTACACACATTTACTGTTAAGGAATTTACCTCTTGCTTTAGTTTAGATTGTCAAAGAAAACGCTGAGTGGTCGATCAAGCTGGTTTTAAACAAAGGCAATAGTTGTATTCTGTTTACGATTCTGCAGAGTCGGACTCTAGCACAGGAAGTGAATCCAGGCAAGAGTGAGTTCACGTGAGGACGAGGTCGTTAGGTTATAAAGTGAAAAAGGAAGTGACATAGTTTCAGGATGAAGGACAGGGAAGTGATGTCACACAGGGAGGAATTTGTAGTTCTAACAGACTGATCTATGAGAACGAACTACAAAGTTTAGAACAACAGTCAAGGGGGAAAACAGAACACTTTGTTGAGACTTGAAATTCATTCACATTACACACGCACGCAAAACACCATCGGGGGACTCATTAACATAACAATGACTTTTTGATACACTTTGATACAGTTTAATTACCTCGTTAATTATGCAAACCACAGTATAATTACTACTAATACATCAGAACAAGGAGACACTGGACTGTGTGGTATTGTGTGAGATTGGGGGCCGTCTTTTATTGTAATCAAAACACAACGCAGAGCTGAAATAAGGACATTGATAAAAGACAACACAAGTCAACACTACACACTTATGAACTTCCCCTGCGCCATCTCATTGTTCACCTTGATGGCCCTACTCTGTCACACAATCAGTTTTCTGGACCCACCCACTCCTTGCTTCTGCTACAGACATGGATATCAATGCAAACCTCACCCCAATCATTGTTGGCCCTCCACTGATGAAGCTGCCTGACAAAGTCATTGAAGATCTCTCAACTGATCAACACTATGGCTATAAAATGGTCTGTGCAATCAGAGATGGAGTGCTTCCTGCGCGGCTGGCTCTATTGGAGATTGGACCAGTAAAGCACAGCTGCTGGCTCACCACAGCAAACAGACTTCTCAGGCTCTGGGTGTCAAAGCATGGTCTGAAAGGAACAAATCTGAATAATCTGCAATTAATTGTGGAATACATCATTGGAGTGTTTGATACATGCTGGTTCAATGTGAAGGTCAAGCACTCCTGGATCGAAGGACCTAGGCACATCCTGTTTCAGCTGGACTGTCTCAAGTCGCAAAGAAAGAAGGTGCTGGATCTTGTGATGCCGACTGTGAGAAGATCTGCTTGGTATGCCCACAGTGAAGCCATCCTCAAGACACTGCTGTGCTCTGAGGATCAGAGGGAGAGGATTGAGGGGGTGGAGAGACTCTTGGCCGTCAGGGGAGAGGGGGACCCAGACACTCAGCTGGGGGACTCCTCTGTCAGGACCAGAAAGACACCTGACATCAACTGTGATGCTTCCAGCATTGGTGACTTGATCAGCTGGTCAGAAGGTGTGTCAGAGCCACCTCTCACCTGCTCACTAAGCACCTTGGAGGTGAAGAACTTCATTAATACCCCCATGGAGGTGCTCAACTTGCCTTGCCACACACACAGCATTGAGAGGGTTGTTAAGATGGTGACGGAAGCTTCAGCGAAGTACTTTTCACAGGAACAGAGGGATCAGGGATCAGGAGACCAGCAGGACGCTGATTTGTGCAAACTGGCAAATTTCAGGCAGTTAGAGACTGATGTTTGGAAATGATAAACATGCTGTAAATATGTAACACCTGTTAATAAATATGTAAATTGATCAGGGATTTGGCTTTGCAAGTGCAAAAAAGCAGCATTAAACTGCACAGCCCTCTGTTACTATGAAGGGAGTGCTGAATAGACTTGTGACACGTGATAGATCCTAGGTTTACGGAATCAATGGTATGACTTGTTTTGAGTCTTCTAGCTTCTGAGGAATTATACGAATTCAAGTTATGAATCGTAAAAAATGTAGCCTATGTTTTGAGACCTTTTCTGTCAATTACTGTTTTCATACCGTTATCTTTAACATTGCCGTTATCTTAAAAAAAAAAAATATATATATATATATATATATATAAAATAAAAAATACTAAAAATAACATTGGGGGAGACAAAGACAGCCTCTAAGTGGCCTCCCCTACAAGTAGCTTACAGGTCCAAAAGCCAAAAGTGAAACTAATGTCTTTAACACATTTTATAAAAAAAATGTTCAATCGTTTTGGTTATTTGGTGGCCATTTTGAAAAAATACGGTTTCCATGGGCAACATATTGAACATTCATGATGGCTCAATATCCAAATCTTTTTGGCTTTGGCAAAATTATTTCTCTTATCATATCATTAAATATCTTATAAAGAGGTTCCAAATTGTAAAAGTGGCCATTTTAAAATGCAAAACGATGTAGGAAAGAATGGTCCTATCCAAAAAATAAGCACATATTTGAATTCCTGGAAGAAAAACACATACAATAGACACCCCCCCCTGTGAAGATATCCTTAAAATTCATGTTGGCACCTTAGTATGACCCGCCCTAATGTGTCAAATGGAGAGAGAGGAGGGGGGGGAGGATGGAGCGAGAGGAGAGAGCAGGGAGAGAGGGAGGAGGCGGGGCAGGTATCCAGCAGGAAGTGCACCTCAGCTGGGGTAGTTGGCAGGGCCTCCTGGGGGAGGTCTGTGGAGAACCAGGTTCTAGGCATGTGAGGTGTGACTTTTTTCATTAGTTTTTATTTTTATTCTGTTGTAACTTTTTTGTTTTCAATTTCAGTTTAGTGTTAATTCGTATTAAAAGCAGGTTTGATAGTTTGTTTATGCTTAGTTTTAGTTTAGGTTATGAGACCATTCTGATCTCACAAGCTCACATTGATTCACTCTGTGGAAAACAAACCATCTGCGCAAGGGCACAACTAAAAAAATTGGAGGATCGATTTCATATCCACCCAAAATATTAGGCTAATGTATGAAATGAAAAAGACTAAAACTAAAGTAATTTTGTCTATAATTTGTGTTAATTTTAGTTAGTTTTCTAAACACACAATACAGTTTTAGTTTATCGTTTTTTTGTAAAACCTAGTTTTTATTTTTATTTCAGTTAACTAAATGTTTTCTTCACACCTAGTTTTCATTTTTTAGTTAGTTTTTTAGTTTTCGTTAACTATAATAACCTTGGTGTGTGTGTGCGTGTGTGTGTGTGTGTGTGTGTGTGTGTGTGTGTGTGTGTGTGTGTGTGTGTGTGTGTGTGTGTGTGTGTGAGAGAGACTTACAGAAGGAGCTGCTCTCGTCCCTTGTGCCGTCCACGGTCCCGTCTGGAAGCATCTGGAGGTAGAATCCGTGTCGGCAGGAGAGCCGCGTAACGATGCCTTTCAGTTGCGGCTCTGCAGCAGGGAGGAAAGGGTTAACAAAACACTGTTAAAGGGATAGTTCACCCAAAATAGAATACAATATACTATAATAACATAACATCTAACACAATATAACACATTATCAATGTTGCTTTGCCACTGTCATGAATGTGTTGGTGAGGAGTGGTTTCACAAACTATTAAAGGGATAGCTCAACCAAATGTGTGCCACCGACTAACAAAACCATTAAAGGCACAGTCTATCCAAAATCATATCGACATCCGTGATTGTATTTGGGACCACACACAGCTGCTCACACTTTGGAGAGGAAATGGTCAATAACACTGTTAAAAAGACAAAACCAAGGTTGGTAGATGGTTGGAGCACAATGGTTCCGCTCTGGGGAGGAGAGGGTTAACAGCAATCTTAACATGCATGATCATTCCCTGCTCTTTACCCCGTCAAACATTTAAACATATGCAAACGAGTGTGTGTGTGTGTGTGTGTATGTGTGTGCCCTCTGCCTAGCACAGGAAATGCCTCATTAAAAATGGATGACGTTTGAGACTAGGCCGCTGTTTGCAAAAGGGCAGAAGATGAGAGGGTGTGTAGAGGAAAGAGAGAGAGAGAGAGGGAGAGAGAGAGGAAAGACAAGAGAGAAAAATACACAATAACAACTTTATCGTTTTGTTTTCTTTACTGGGGTGCTGAAAGTTTTATGAGCCTGGTTCTAATCTTCCATCCCCTCTACTCACTGCCTCCAGACCCAGTCTTTGTTGTTTGTAAAATGCGTACTGCATCTCTGAGGCAAAAACAAGTTGTTTGTTGAGCAGTGAGGCAGGAATATGTTCTCTCACAGTGGAGCGAGAGTTCATCTCTTGCTTTTGGCGTTCCTCCTGCAGTATTCCACTTCCTGTTGATACAGTAAAGCTGGACAGTATTTGCCAGAATGGAGAGAAACCCTCATTCAGAGGGAGCTGGACGTACTGTATCGGAGGGAATGTGAGAATACTAAATCGCCACCCAATAACGTTTTAATGAGGCATCAACTATGCATGAGAGGGCCAGTGTGGGGTCGCGCGGTGAGACAGGTCTACTGACTGCTTCATCCTGTCAGTGGTGAGTCATTGGTGAGGGTGGTGGGAAAAATCCCTTTTCAGCTGCCTGTACGTTGTCTGGATGTTGTGGAGTTGAACCGTTTCTCTCCAGGAAGACATGATGAAAGTTTGAGCTTTTCCATCGGTTTAATCACAAACAGGAACGTTGCAGGAACATTTATGCAACATTGTGGCACAGTGGGGCTGGTGACACAACGTCCAGATTAATGCGTTGTTAATGTGTTGTGTGGAGTTCTTGGCCTCTGGAAATACGACTGGGTCCAAATAAATACCAAAATAAGTACAAGATCATGTACAAGGTCCAGCATCTAACAGATAAATTCAGAGTACATTCCGTTGGTGTAACCTCCAGCCTGTGTTCGTTTTTTGGGGGTTAGTCCGAATCCCAAATTAAGCCTTTAACTACACTTGAAGCCACAATAATAACACACTCTGTCAACCTTTGCGTGTTGTCTTGGACAGCATACATACAGAGGTGTGATAAAACAAAACACACACATACACATTGTAGCGGAGGGGCCACGCGCCTGTCAAAACGGACATTGGACAGTCCAGTGTCTCCAATATCTGAGTGAAGGCCCTGATCGACCGGGCTCACAGCAGGATGGAGGACTCTTAAATAGGGATGCACGATATATCGGCAATCATAGGTATCGGCCGATGTTAGTCATTTTTTAATATGTCGGTATCGGTCCGATGTGCAAAACAGAGCCGATGTGAACAGCAGATAATTATTTCTGTCTAGCTGCTGTGTGTGTGTGTTGTTTTTGAGAGGAAACAATGTGGTAAATCTATGATTTATCGTCTTCTCTGAATGTTTTGGAAATAGAGAAATTGTTTCCATGTGTTTTTCAGTAGGTATAACAATTGATTATCATAGAAACTTGTTTTTATACAGAGCATATCAACATCGGTAAATATTGGTTATCGGCCTTGACAGCAATATCTGTTATCGGTATCGGCCAAAATTGTCATATCGGTGCATCGTTACTTTTAAATGATGAGACATTCCACGACTACCCCCCCTCTCCGCTGAGCGGGACCACTAAGTGCGAAACTGCTCTAAGCAGCTTTGTTCCAGGGTGCCTGTGTCAACAGACCAGCCATTTGAGACAGGAAGACCAGGCGTCCTGGTGATAACATCAAGAGACTGAAAGAACTGGACTGTGACCGTTTTTACGATGGCACTGTTCTTCCTCACTCTCTCTCTGCAAACATTCCAGAACACCAATGAACTGAGGTCAAAACGAATAGTAAACTACTATCTCAATCATGAAACTGAGTTATTCCCCAAGTGCGATTGTTTATTCTATAATATGAAGCATGCCAGCAGAAGCGTCATGCATATAGAACTTGAGGGGGCACATGCCCCCTCAGATTTGGGGGTGTTACATCTGTTATTGTTTGTTTACCATTACATTTTACAATGCAGAGCTATGATTATTTTCTCTACTGAGCTGAATGTATTATTTTAATTATGTCATAGATCACCTCGAAAAGCCAAACACCCTCTTTCCCGGTGGATTTGGTTTCTTCCAAATTAACACTGGACCTGGAAGCCCCCCCCCCCCCCCCTCGCCTCAGATAAACACGTTTTCATGGTCTGCTTGCATACATTTAGATTAAGGTTGTCCTTAACTGATGAACAGGTCCTCCAAATATTAGGCTATTCAGTATATCACATTCAATATACAACGCCAAGTGAGTAAAAAAAAGTAGATTTGTTTTCCCTTACTTTTATTTTGAAAGAACGCTACCGGTAAGTTTAATTAATTACAAATAAAGCTTTGATTGAATTTCACACTGCTTCAGTGGCAACTGGTTGTGGTACAACTGGTACAAAAAAACACTAAAATTTTGCGCGCACTGATAACGACTCACTGTCTCGTGCCCCGTCGGTTTTTTGGTTACATGACGCCCCTGCATACCAGTGTGAATAAACAGGATCCGGAGATGGAACGGGCTCAGAGTTAAAACTGTGAATCCAACATGTGGGTGTGATGTGAGATGTCATGTTTGGACTTTATTTACTCCGGCCAACATACTGAATATGAATATGCCATCCTTCCTGATGTCTTTCCAACGTGTTGTAAATGAGATCGAATGTGCAGGGATTAAAATGACTGGAGTGAGTCTTATAACTGAGGTCAGTCTCTTTGATACTGAGGGAGGTGTGAGGGACGCCCTCCTGGCGGGAACGAAGGCCAATCAACCACCTTGGTGCTCACAAGACCAGCCCCCTTTTTCGAACCAGTATATAGTCCAGTGGTTCTTAACCTGGGTTCGATCGAACCCCAGGGGTTCGGTGAGTCAGTCTCAGGGGTTCGGCGGAGGTCAAGACACACACCCGACTCATATGATTCGTGATGACACGCCCCGCTTGGCCATCATTGGCAACAGCAGAAGTCACACTGATTTGCAGTAAATATTCATTATTATGTTTTTGTTTTTGTGTGAAAATCATGTTTTGATGGTTTTGTTCTTTGAACACAGTGATGTTGATGCACGGTTCATTTTGTGCACCAGTAAAATATATACCTATGTTTTGAATTTGAAAAAATCATATTTTATTTTTCCGATTAAGAAGGGTTCGGTGAATGCGCATATGAAACTGGTGGGGTTCAGTACCTCCAACAAGGTTAAGAACCACTGATATAGTCCCTAGAGTGTTTCTTTCTCTTGTGTATTTTTTCTTTGTTCTCTTGTAACATTACGGATCCCGTTGTGCCATTAAAACAAGTAACTTGTTCTCTGTGGAATTGCTCAAGGAAACATCCTGCTAGGTACCTACGAGTCGACGCGCTGAGTATCTGCTGAAACAGTTATCCACAGCTGTTCTAGGATCCACCCTCTCGGCAAGAGCGAGAGGTGAACAGTGAGACTTTTGCAACTTAATCCCGAGACATTTCAGTTGGCTGAACACCGAACAGCACTGAAATAGGTAGTGTACTCTAAAGTCTGAGCACCAAGTCCGAACTCTGAGTCTCTGCGACTCCCAACGTTCGCCAAACAGCCGACCTTCAAAGCTGCATCGATGAAAGAGCCCCGGCGTGCGACGCCCTGCACCAGATCCAGCGACCATCGGTCACGTGCCTCTTCAGGTCTCCCCGTGAGCCGCCAACAACAGTGTGCCACACAAAACAGTAAGGTTGTGCACAAGGGCTCTCTTTTGGTGCGGTTTGATGCTAAGCTGTTTGAGTTGAGTAGGACAGGCCGCAATCTTATGATATCATTCATTTCCTTTCTGCTATGTTTCCATACTGCCACATTTGTGTTTCCATCTATTATTAGGGCCCGAGCACTGGCGGTGCGAGGCCCTATTGAAACTCGAAGGATTATTATTCTTCTCCTTCTCCTTCTCCTTTACTCCTAACAAATGCCTTTTAGGCGGCCTGAACATCGATGAAAACGGATGAAACTTTGCAGATACGTCAGTCCCGGTGAAAAATTTGATAATTCATGGGTGACGGAAATGGGCGTGGCAAAACGGCTCAAGAGCGCCCCCTGGAAAATTTAAAATGGCGAGCCCCACCTTTCAGTTTGATGTAGGCGAACGAAACTCGGAGGGCATATGTATTTCATCGAGCCACACTAAAATGTCTCTTAGAGCTATACCCAACATGCAACAGGAAGGCCGCCATTTTGCTTTTAATGTGCCATTTTATCCTTGTTTTGACCATTTCCATGCCTCGTACTTCAACGAACTCCTCCTACAGATTTCATCCGATCAACTTCATATCCGGTCAGCTTCATCTTAAGACCTTTGTGATCAAAACTTATTAAAAAATTTGAGTTTTCACCAAACACCATTGCTGTGGCGCCCCGCCAAAGTTTGACATTTCGCCATAAAACACGATGTCCTCAACATTATCCGATTTGTCCGATATATCTCACGCTTCATGACGGTTCTGTCCTGAACACATCTATGTTTCAGTATTGCGTCATACTTATAGCGCCACCTATTGGTGAAACAGGAAGTCCTCATAACTCCTCCATACATTATCCAATTTGTCCGATATAGCTCACGCTTCATGACGGTTCTGTCCTGAACACATCTATGTGTCAGTATTGCGTCATACGTATAGCGCCACATATTGGTGAAACAGGAAGTCCTCATAACTCCTGCATACATCATCCGATTTGCACCAAATTGCTGACGCTTCATGAAGGTCACCTTCTGAACACATCTATGCGTCGGTATTGAGTCACACTTACAGCGCCACCTACTGGTGAAACAGGAAGTCCTCATAACTCCTACATACGTTATCCGATTTACTCAACATTTCTCACGCTTCATCAAGGTACCGTCCTGAACACATCTATGCTTCGGTATTGAGTCACGCCTAGAGCGCCACCTACTGGTGACAGGAAGTTTCTCTCAGTACTGCACACCGAAATAGCACAGCCTTTAACGGCGCAGCACCCCGACACGCATGGGGTGCGAGGGCCCGCTCACTGCTGCTCGCAGCACTAGTTGAATTTTGTGTTTTCATATTATTTTGATAATTGATTATAGGTATAGTATATGTCTCCAGGCCATGGTCAAACCCTACACCCCCTCCCGACCGCTACGCTCTGCTACCTCAGGGCGACTGATTGCCCCGTCACTCCAAGGCCCCTGCGGTCGATCGACACGGTCACGGCTCTTCTCTGTCCTGGCCCCGCAGTGGTGGAATGAGCTGCCCACTGATGTCAGGACAGCAGAGTCGCTGCCCATCTTTCGCCGCAGGCTCAAAACTCATCTCTTCAAGAAGTACTACAACAATCCTCCCGCCTAAGCACTTATGGTATTTTATTGTATTGTATTATATTGCACTGTACTTTAGATTGCTAGTCTTGCACTTTGCCTTCAGCACTAGATTATGCTCTTAGTCACTTGTTTTAGAGAGAAGATGCACCTGTGAGTTCTGGCAAGTAGTAGTACATCGGCTTTTCCTACGTTAAATGCAATTATTGTTAGTCGCTTTGGATAAAAGCGTCTGCTAAATGACTGTAATGTAATGTATAACTTCAATAAATTGTATACACTTTGATCATGTCATTGTAGCGTCATCAACTGGTCTCTAGGTCACTTGCTTGAGTCAAGACCTTTCAGATTGAGATTGATCAACTAGACTATTGATAAGGTTATCTGTGTCCCTGTACAGAACAGGGTAGTGCCCCATACGAGTTGATTTAATGTATTAAATACATATTCCTTCATATTTGTGATAACCACGGTAAAATCATAAATTATACCTAGTCATATAGTCATATTTCCATAGTTCTATCCCCTAGAATGCTACAACACACACACACTCATTCTGTCTACACACACATGCATCTCTCCCCCTCCCTCCACACACCCTACAGTCAAGGTTAAAAGCAACAGTACTCTCCCTAAAGTCTAGCCAGGGCCCCACAGGTCAGTCAGAGTAGCCTGGGGGGAGCCTCCCCCTACCGGATGCCTTGATCCTGGGCTAGAGGCGCTGTCAAGGGGCCCCATGTCCGGGCTCCAGCCCCTGGTTCTGTACGCTAAAACACCGCAGCTGCTGCGCCGCCAGCCCAACGCCACCACCGTCCAGGCTGGCAGTGAGGGGAGGGGGGTGGCGGGGGCCATGGATCCAGGCTGGCAGTGAGGGGAGGGGGGTGGCGGGGGTCATGGGTCCAGGCTGGCAGTGAGGGGAGGGGGGTGGCGGGGGTCATGGGTCCAGGCTGGCAGTGAGGGGAGGGGGGTGGCGGGGGTCATGGGTCCAGGCTGGCAGTGAGGGGAGGGGGGTGGCGGGGGTCATGGATCCAGGCTGGCAGTGAGGGGAGGGGGGTGGCGGGGGTCATGGGTCCAGGCTGGCAGTGAGGGGAGGGGGTGGCGGGGGTCATGGGTCCAGGCTGGCAGTGAGGGGAGGGGGGTGGCGGGGGACATGGATCCAGGCTGGCAGTGAGGGGAGGGGGGTGGCGGGGGTCATGGGTCCAGGCTGAGGGCATCAACACTGGGCAGGGAGGTTCAACATTCACCCTGGAGGGAGCAGCACAGCAGGCCTGACCCACTAAAGACCTGAGGCAACAGTGTGTGTGTGTGTGTGTGTGTGTGTGTGTGTGTGTGTGTGTGCAGGAGAGAGAGAGACAGAGGGAGAGAAAGAAAGAAAATTATTTTCTTATTCTGTAGACATTCAACACACATACGAGAAAGAACTAAAGGCGAATACCTCATACAGTATATCAAACTGTTCCATCTTAGTCACCGTTCCCCTTGCTATTGTGTGTGTGTGTGTGTGTGTGTGTGTGTGTGTGTGTGTGTGTGATGACAAAGACAGACGATACCCCGATTCACGTTAATGATACTGTGATCAGATGGAGCACGCGTTTATTGCTCTCAGTTGGACAGGCTAATAAAGGACGCCTCAAATAACAGAACAGGCCAGGTCCAGCCAGACAAGAATCTTCCTCTCTCTCGCTCAAACTTCATTCCATATGCTGTAGATTTACCGATAAATAGCCTATTGTTGTAATGTATGCTGTTTTACTGTATATATGCTAAATAACTGCTATTACTAATCACTTTTGTAATTTCTCCCCTTTTCTTGTAGCCCGATCACAAACTAGACTACATGTCCAATACTGGGACTCGGGAGGTCCAGGTCCCTTCAGGGCTCTGGAGGTGTGCAGGTCCTGGAGGACAGGTTGGGACTCGGGAGGTCCAGGTCTCTTCAGGGCTCTGGAGGTGTGCAGGTCCTGGAGGACAGGTTGGGACTCGGGAGGTCCAGGTCTCTTCAGGGCTCTGGAGGTGTGCAGGTCCTGGAGGACAGGTTGGGACTCGGGAGGTCCAGGTCTCTTCAGGGCTCTGGAGGGGTGCAGGTCCTGGAGGACAGGTTGGGACTCGGGAGGTCCAGGTCCCGCGCTTCAGGGCTCTGGAGGTGTGCAGGTCCTGGAGGACAGGTTGGGACTCGGGAGGTCCAGGTCGCTTCAGGGCTCTGGAGGTGTGCAGGTCCTGGAGGGCAGGTTGGGACTCGGGAGGTCCAGGTCTCTTCAGGGCTCTGGAGGTGTGCAGGTCCTGGAGGACAGGTTGGGACTCGGGAGGTCCAGGTCTCTTCAGGGCTCTGGAGGTGTGCAGGTCCTGGAGGACAGGTTGGGACTCGGGAGGTCCAGGTCTCTTCAGGGCTCTGGAGGTGTGCAGGTCCTGGAGGACAGGTTGGGACTCGGGAGGTCCAGGGCTTCAGGGCTCTGGAGGTGTGCAGGTCCTGGAGGGCAGGTTGGGACTCGGGAGGTCCAGGTCCCGCGCTTCAGGGCTCTGGAGGTGTGCAGGTCCTGGAGGACAGGTTGGGACTCGGGAGGTCCAGGTCTCTTCAGGGCTCTGGAGGTGGGCAGGTCCTGGAGGAGAGACTGGTAACGCAAGGCTAGGGCTCTGGAGGTGTGCAGGTCCTGGAGGTTTCAGCCAACGTCACCTAATGATATTATTGGCTCCGCCCAGCGACCGCTGGCAGAGGGTATATTTTCGGTCGTGTGTTGTTTCGTTCGTTCGTTCGTTCGTCACATAGCAGGATTATACAAAACCTACCAGAGCGATTTTCATGAAACTGGGTGGAGGGGTGCAGCATGGGCCAACTTAGAACACATTCAATCTTGGTGCGGATCAAAATCATTGGTTGGATACACAAATGAAAAGAAAACATTTGCCATACTTGGACTGGCTTCCTTCCATTTATATCTACTTCTCCTGCATACTGTATTTACCATACCGCCTGTGATCAAGGTTCCGGTTCAAGGAACGGAAACGAGAACCGAAAACGAACGGTATTTTACGAGGAACAGAAACAGGAACGAAAACGAAATGGTCTTTAATTGTTCCAGAACAGAAACGTTAATTAGAGATCTTTAAAACCGGTTGATAACGTTATTTTTTCGGTCTTTGTAGTAGGCCTATATAACTTCAAAATATTTTTTTTTAAAGGAAGAAAGCTGAGCCTTTTATGGCCGAATAGGCTAAATTAAATTTATAAAATTTGTAGCCTACATCTTGTCCTGTTTTTGTAATGTAGCCTCCCTAAATCTGTTATTTCACAGTCAGGATCTTAAATGCTTGCTTAGCGAAATGAAGAGATTTAGATATTACAACAACACACCATAGCCTAGTTCAGACTAGGGATGTGCGCAGCGACTATTTTCACTGACGACTAGACGGCGTTTTGTAACCGATTACATGACTAGTCTAAAAACAGGATTCCCAGGTTTCTACAACAAGTGCTATTTAGAAAAATTGAGGATGTTTCTCAAACTCTGCAAGCTACCAAGCATCCTCCTCTTTTATTTAGAGTGGGAATCTCTCCTAATGAAATAACCATGTCCCTCACACACCATCACACACCCTCACACACCATCACATTCTCCCCTCACACACCATCACATTCTCCCCTCACACACCATCACATTCTCCCCTCACACACCATCACATCTCCCCTCACACACCATCACATCCTCCCCTCACACACCATCACATTCTCCCCTCACACACCATCACATTCTCCCCTCACACACCATCACATTCTCCCCTCACACACCATCACATTCTCCCCTCACACACCATCACATTCTCCCCTCACACACCATCACATTCTCCCCTCACACACCATCACATTCTCCCCTCACACACCATCACACACCCTCACACACCATCACATTCTCCCCTCACACACCATCACATTCTCCCCTCACACACCATCACATTCTCCCCTCACACACCATCACATCCTCCCCTCACACACCATCACATTCTCCCCTCACAAACCATCACATTCTCCCCTCACACACCATCACATTCTCCCCTCACACACCATCACATTCTCCCCTCACACACCATCACATTCTCCCCTCACACACCATCACATTCTCCCCTCACACACCATCACATTCTCCCCTCACACACCATCACATTCTCCCCTCACACACCATCACATCCTCCCCTCACACACCATCACATTCTCCCCTCACACACCATCACATTCTCCCCTCACACACCATCACACACCCTCACACACCATCACATCCTCCCCTCACACACCATCACATTCTCCCCTCACACACCATCACACACCATCACACACCATCACATCTCCCCTCACACACCATCACATCCTCCCCTCACACACCATCACATCCTCCCCTCACACACCATCACATCCTCCCCTCACACACCATCACATCCTCCCCTCACACACCATCACATTCTCCCTACTCAGCCTTCCTCTCTCCCTCCCACCATCGCTCTCTCTGTCTCCCCCCTCTCCCTCTG
The DNA here is from genome assembly GCF_949987555.1 of Borostomias antarcticus. Lineage (NCBI taxonomy): Eukaryota > Metazoa > Chordata > Actinopteri > Stomiiformes > Stomiidae > Borostomias > Borostomias antarcticus. Next base: position 1,034,985 of record NW_028176683.1, read on the forward strand.
TTCTCGTCTACTTTGATTTTTTTCTCCACCTCCTCTTTCAACTCTAACTTTCTCTCGCTCTTTCGTTCCCTCCCTCCTCCTCTCTCTTCCTCTTCACCCTTCTCTTCTTTATAAGCAGAGGAAAGTAATGGCCTGTTGTTCCCTGCTTGTTGGGTGATATATGACGTTATTCAGAGAGATACAAACCACATAACTCACTGGGTCTGGGAGGGAGAGAAAGAGAGAGAGATACAAACTACATAACTCACTGGGTCTGGGAGGGAGAGAGAGGGAGAGATAGAAAGATGGGACTTGGTCTTTCTTTACAGCTGCTGCTCGGCTAATTCGAATAGCCGTAAAAATGCTAAATGGTAAGACGATGGGAAAATGTCAGTGAGGTAATAACAGAATAAAGGCCTCCGTCCCTCTTCCCCCCGCGTTCATCCACACGTTCCTCCCCACAGCCCTCCATATTGCCTCCACAGTCACTACAGACCCACACAGCATGGGCTGTCACCCATTAATACACCCGCATGGATTTTACCGGCACAAATACATCAAGGTCCCCAATGTTTATTGCCTCCATTGTGTGTGTGTGCAGGAGCTATACCGAACCCAATAATAACGCCCGACACGGCCGCGTCCATTTCCACCTCAACACAACCGTATCGGAGACTCAGCTCTGGGTGTTTCCACCGCTGGGGCTTCAATAACTGGTGGACTCATTACATGACAAACTGGATAATAGTGACTGGAGCATTTCAACTGAATGGAGTGTGTGTGCGTATACTGTAGGTGTGTGTGTGTGTTAGAGAGAGAGAGAGACCCTCCAGGTGTGTTAGAGAGAGAGAGAGACCCTCCAGGTGTGTTTGTGTGTGTTAGAGAGAGAGAGAGAGAGAGAGAGAGAGACCCTCCAGGTGTGTTTGTGTGTGTTAGAGAGAGAGAGAGACCCTCCAGGTGAGTTTGTGTGTGTTAGAGAGAGAGAGAGACCCTCCAGGTGAGTTTGTGTGTGTTAGAGAGAGAGAGAGAGACCCTCCAGGTGTGTTAGAGAGAGAGAGAGAGAGAGAGACCCTCCAGGTGTGTTAGAGAGAGAGAGAGAGACCCTCCAGGTGTGTTAGAGAGAGAGAGAGAGAGACCCTCCAGGTGTGTTAGAGAGAGAGAGAGAGAGAGACCCTCCAGGTGTGTTAGAGAGAGAGAGAGACCCTCCAGGTGTGTTAGAGAGAGAGAGAGAGAGAGACCCTCCAGGTGTGTTAGAGAGAGAGAGAGAGAGAGAGACCGTCCAGGTGTGTTAGAGAGAGAGAGAGAGAGAGAGAGAGACCCTCCAGGTGTGTTAGAGAGAGAGAGAGAGAGAGAGAGAGAGAGACCGTCCAGGTGTGTTAGAGAGAGAGAGAGAGAGAGAGAGACCCTCCAGGCGTGTTAGAGAGAGAGAGATAGAGAGAGACCGTCCAGGTGTGTTAGAGAGAGAGAGAGAGAGAGAGACCGTCCAGGTGTGTTAGAGAGAGAGAGAGAGAGAGAGACCGTCCAGGTGTGCTCCCACACAGTCGCAGACCCTTAAATTGCATCAAATTACAATGGCGTCTCTGCTTGGCCACAGTGACTATGATTAATGCCTGGAGGGGCGGAGACAGTGTGAATGGTAATGAGCCCATTTAGTAGGACTATCAATCACCTCACTAGCACTACTGTGAGGAATAGGGGGGGGCAGGGGGAGATGGAGGGAGAAACTGAGGGAGAGAGAGAAAGGGGGGGGGTGAGGGAGAGAGAGAAGGAGGCAGGGAGGGGGGGGGGGAGAGAGTAAGGGAGAGAGAGAAGGAGGGAGGGAGGGGGAGGGAGAGAGAGAAGGAGGCAGGGAGGGGGAGGGAGAGAGTAAGGGAGAGAGAGAAGGAGGCAGGGAGGGGGAGGGAGAGAGTAAGGGAGAGAGAGAAGGAGGCAGGGAGGGGGAGGGAGAGAGAGAGTGAGAGAGAGAAGGAGGCAGGGAGGGGGAGGGAGAGAGTAAGGGAGAGAGAGAAGGAGGCAGGGAGGGGGAGGGAGAGAGAGAGTGAGAGAGAGAAGGAGGCAGGGAGGGGGAGGGAGAGAGAGAGAGATAGATCGGTAAAACTATTTTCTTTCCCTACACAGTCCAACTCCAATCCAGTAACTGATTGTAGGATTGTAATGAGTAACATCCATGCTTCTGTGGACTGAGTCAGGCGTTAATGTGTTGTTAATAGCCTTGAATCACATCTCACAATGCTGATTTCCCCGATTCAAACCATTCCAAACTCAACCACCAGCTTTGACATGTTACATCTCTATGTGGCACTCTTGATTGGTTGAAAGAATGTGACAGCCAGCCAACGAGCACCATTGAAACTACTTCCCTCCAGTTTTGAGCAGTGGGCCCAGTTCCTCTAACGTTGGGATGGGGGACGGCTGTTGTGACTGTAGGTGCTGGTTGGGTGGTGATGAAGAGGACGACTGTTGTGACTGTAGGTGCTGGTTGGGTGGTGATGAAGAGGACGACTGTTGTGACTGTAGGTGCTGGTTGGGTGGTGATGAAGAGGACGACTGTTGTGACTGTAGGTGCTGGTTGGGTGGTGATGAAGAGGACGACTGTTGTGACTGTAGGTGCTGGTTGGGTGGTGATGAAGAGGACGACTGTTGTGACTGTAGGTGCTGGTTGGGTGGTGATGAAGAGGACGGCTGTTGTGACTGTAGGTGCTGGTTGGGTGGTGATGAAGAGGACGACTGTTGTGACTGTAGGTGCTGGTTGGGTGGTGATGAAGAGGACATCGGTGCTGCTGTCAGCATCTGAAGGCTTGGTGTGTTTGTCTGACCGTCACTGGGGTGAGAGACCGAGCGATTCAGAGACAGGGGTGAAACGGGAGGAGGCTGTCCATATATCACTGTTATATCTGTCTGCTACTGTACGCATGCACACGCAGGGGCGGAGCTACTGGTTCATTACAGAGGGGGCGGGGACCTCATAGTAGGCCTATCACAAATAATGAATATGAAACAACTTATCAATGTCTTCTTCCAATCGACAACATTTTTATCATCTGCACAAAATTGTTTTTAGAGACCCTACGTTTTGCCTTTTTATTGTGATTTTTATTGTGAAGGGATGTTGTAGCCTACTGTGTAGGGTTTTGTCTGACTGAAGCAAAATGAAATTCCCTTGTGAAAAATAAAGACATTCAATCTAATATGTGTCTTCTTCATCCATCTCATCCAAATCTGCATTGTTTTCCACGGTTCCACAGCTACCTGAACGTTGCTAGTGATGTAGCTAAAACTTTTTTTTAAACTAATTTCTGCCTTGTACTAGTCACATTTTAAACTGCAACGGAAAAGTAACCGACTCTCCTACAATTACATATCAAAGAGAGTCAACGTCCATATTTTCAGCTTTCTATGTGCATATTTAGTTGTATAAAAACAACCTCAAGTCATCGTTATTAATTCTGTTTAAGTCTCTTGAAGTCACACCCTGAACATGTTTCTTGATGCTGTCATAATTGTGTGATTATTCCATGTATTAGGACTGTAACGTTACTGTGATTGTGGGCGTTAATAGACACTGCAAGAGGATTCTAAACTGCAGAGCTGTCGTCAAAATTAGCAACCCATTTAAAACCGACATAACGCTGTTAGATTTGAAAACCAGAATTGTTTAGAGGACATTTTGAGCTACAAAGTAAGCTACATTGTTATCACCAAACATTGTCTGCTTTTATTACCTTTAGGTTTTTTTTATTAAAAATGTTTTATGTGACGTTGTTGCCTCAGAGATGGCGTTAATAGATAACGCCATATCTATTGCCAACTATAAAAAATTGTTGGCAACACATTTAATCATCAACTCATTGGGTCTTATGTTGTCTTATGTATTTGAAACGGTTTTGATGCTGTGCCCACACAGCCCATCCTCTCCTCTCTCTCTCAGTTCAATTCACTCACGTCAGTCTTCTCGTCGCTCGTCTCATTCATACGGAGCAGTGTAGCATTTCATAGCGGTTGCAATTCCAGACTATAATGTACATCCATGTTCCAGACAGTGACTGTTGTACGATAGCTTCTACAAGCAACCTAGTAACTAACGTACCAACTAGCTAGCTACTGTAGTTGATCTCCTAGCCAAACCAAGCGTAGCCAGCTAGCTTCCGTGGCCGCAGCTATGTAGCTATAGCCCCTCATTAGCCGTGACTTTCAACTCAGCTACATAGATACTTATGTTTCCATCTTCATGAATCAGTCACTGACTGTCATAGCAGCTTGCTATGCATTTCCAATTGCTAGCGAGTTAGCTAGCTAGTGCTAAAGCTTTATGTATTTATCTGACTATAAGGCTTACTTAGCATATTATTTACATTACTCAACATTGCATTAATTGCCAGTTTTATCAGCCAACTATAGGTAGTACTTCTAAAATCTGAATTGATGATTTTAGAGTTGGGAGACAGGGCAACAGACTGGTTTAAACTGTGCATAGGAAATGCCCTCCACCCCTCCCTCTGTGATAAACCTAGTTTGCTTCACTCTACTGCAGCTCATTCATCGCTATGCTGAAAAGGCAGTATGATGCCCCAATCCCAATGCCCCAGAGCCCTCACACAATAAGTAGTATTGTTTACTCAGTCACTTTTTCATCTTATTTCGATGGACACGGTCACGGCTCTTCTCTGTCCTGACCCCACGGTCACGGCTCTTCTCTGTCCTGGCCCCACGGTCACGGCTCTTCTCTGTCCTGACCCCACGGTCATGGCTCTTCTCTGTCCTGACCCCACGGTCACGGCTCTTCTCTGTCCTGACCCCACGGTCACGGCTCTTCTCTGTCCTGGCCCCGCAGTGGTGGAATGAACTGCTCACTGATGTCAGGACAGCAGAGTCGCTGCCCATCTTTCATCGCAGGCTCAAAACTCATCTCTTCAAGAAGTACTACAACAATCCTCCCGCCTAAGCACTTATTGTATTTTATTGTATTATATTATATTGCACTGTACTTTAGATTGCTATTCTTGCACTTTGCCTTCAGCTCTAGATGCAATATGCTCTTAGTCACTTGTTTTAGAGAGAAGATGCACTTGTGAGTTCTGGCAAGTAGTAGTACATCGGCTTTTCCTACGTTAAATGCAATTATTGTTAGTCGCTTTGGATAAAAGCGTCTGCTAAATGACTGTAATGTAATGTATAACTTCAATAACTTGTATACACTTTGATCATGTCATTGTAGCGTCATCAACTGGTCTCTAGGTCACTTGCTTGAGTCAAGACCTTTCAGATTGAGATTGATCAACTAGACTATTGATAAGGTTATCTGTGTCCCTGTACAGAACAGGGTAGTGCCCCATACGAGTTGATTTAATGTATTAAATACATATTCCTTCATATTTGTGATAACCACGGTATAATCATAAATTATACCTAGTCATATAGTCATATTTCCATAGTTCTATCCCCTAGAATGCTACAACACACACACACTCATTCTGTCTACACACACATGTATCTCTCCCCCTCCCTCCACACAACCTACAGTCAAGGTTAAAAGCTGCAGTACTCTCCCTAAAGTCTAGCCAGGGCCCCACAGGTCAGTCAGAGTAGCCTGGGGGGAGCCTCCCCCTACCGGATGCTTTGATCCTGGGCTAGAGGCGCTGTCAAGGGGCCCCATGTCCGGGCTCCAGCCCCTGGTTCTGGATGCTAAAACACCGCAGCTGCTGCGCCGCTAGCCCAACGCCACCACCGTCCAGGCTGGCAGTGAGGGGAGGGGGTGGCGGGGGTCATGGATCCAGGCTGGCAGTGAGGGGAGGGGGTGGCGGGGGTCATGGGTCCAGGCTGGCAGTGAGGGGAGGGGGGTGGCGGGGGTCATGGGTCCAGGCTGAGGGCATCAACACTGGGCAGGGAGGTTCAACATTCACCCTGGAGGGAGCAGCACAGCAGGCCTGACCCACTAAAGACCTGAGGCAACAGTGTGTGTGTGTGTGTGTGTGTGCAGGAGAGAGAGAGACAGAGGGAGAGAAAGAAAGAAAATTATTTTCTTATTCTGTAGACATTCAACACACATACGAGAAAGAACTAAAGGCGAATACCTCATACAGTATATTAACTGTTCCATCTTAGTCACCGTTCCCCTTGCTATTGTGTGTGTGTGTGTGTGTGTGATGACAAAGACAGACGATACCCCGATTCACGTTAATGATACTGTGATCAGATGGAGCACGCGTTTATTGCTCTCAGTTGGACAGGCTAATAAAGGAAGCCTCAAATAACAGAACAGGCCAGGTCCAGCCAGACAAGAATCTTCCTCTCTCTCGCTCAAACTTCATTCCATATGCTGTAGATTTACCGATAAATAGCCTATTGTTGTAATGTATGCTGCTTTATATATGCTAAATAACTGCTATTACTAATCGCTTTTGTAATTTCTCCCCTTTTCTTGTAGCCCGATCACTAACTAGACTACATGTCCCATACTGGGACTCGGGAGGTACAGGGCTTCAGGGCTCTGGAGGTGTGCAGGTCCTGGAGGGCAGGTTGGGACTCGGGAGGTCCAGGTCTTCAGGGCTCTGGAGGTGTGCAGGTCCTGGAGGACAGGTTGGGACTCGGGAGGTCCAGGTCTCTTCAGGGCTCTGGAGGTGTGCAGGTCCTGGAGGACAGGTTGGGACTCGGGAGGTCCAGGTCTCTTCAGGGCTCTGGAGGTGTGCAGGTCCTGGAGGGCAGGTTGGGACTCGGGAGGTCCAGGTCTCTTCAGGGCTCTGGAGGTGTGCAGGTCCTGGAGGACAGGTTGGGACTCGGGAGGTCCAGGTCTCTTCAGGGCTCTGGAGGTGTGCAGGTCCTGGAGGGCAGGTTGGGACTCGGGAGGTCCAGGTCTCTTCAGGGCTCTGGAGGTGTGCAGGTCCTGGAGGACAGGTTGGGACTCGGGAGGTCCAGGTCTCTTCAGGGCTCTGGAGGTGTGCAGGTCCTGGAGGACAGGTTGGGACTCGGGAGGTCCAGGTCTCTTCAGGGCTCTGGAGGTGAGCAGGTCCTGGAGGTTTCAGCCAATGTCACCTAATGATATTATTGGCTCCGCCCAGCGACCGCTGGCAGAGGGTATATTTTCGGTCGTGTGTTGTTTCGTTCGTTCATTCGTTCGTCACATAGCAGGATTATACAAAAACTACCAGAGCGATTTTCATGAAACTCGGTGGAGGGGTGCAGCATGGGCCAACTAAGAACACATTCAATCTTGGTGCGGATCAAAATCATTGGTTGGATACACAAATGAAAAGAAAACATTTGCCATACTTGGACTGGCTTCCTTCCATTTATATCTACTTCTCCTGCATACTGTATTTAATATACCGCCTGTGGCCGACCGGTAACCTGTGAGTCTAGCAATGCGTCGGTAATGTATCACTCTAGAAAATGCGTCGACCCGGTATCAATCTAGCAATGCGTCGACCCGTTAACGTATCAATCTAGCAATGCGTCAACCCGGTAACGTATCAATCTAGCAATGCGTCGACTCGGTAACGTATCAATCTAGCAATGCGTCGACTCGGTAACGTATCAATCTAGCAATGCGTCGACTCGGTAACGTATCGATCTAGCAATCAAGGCTCCGAACCGGTTCAAGGAACGGAAACGAGAACCGAAAACGAACGGTATATTACGAGGAACAGAAACAGGAACGAAAACGAAATGGTCTTTAATTGTTCCAGAACGAACAACAAAACGTTAATTAGAAATCTTTAAAACCGGTTGATAACGTTATTTTTTCGGTCTTTGTAGTAGGCCTATATAACTTAAAAATATTTTTTTTTTAAAGAAGAAAGCTGAGCCTTTTATGGCCGAATAGGCTAAATTAAATGTATAAAATTTGTAGCCTACATCTTGTCCTGTTTTTGTAATGTAGCCTCCCTAAATCTGTTATTTCACAGTCAGGATCTTAAATGCTTGCTTAGCGAAATGAAGAGATTTAGATATTACAACAACACACCATAGCCTAGTTCAGACTAGGGATGTGCGCAGCGACTATTTTCACTGATGACTAGACGGTGTTTTGTAACCGATTACATGACTAGTCTAAAAACAGGATTCCCAGGTTTCTACAACAAGTGCTATTTAGAAAAATTGAGGATGTTTCTCAAACTCTGCAAGCTACCAAGCATCCTCCTCTTTTATTTAGAGTGGGAATCTCTCCTAATGAAATAACCATGTCCACATTCTCCCCTCACACACCATCACATTCTCCCCTCACACACCATCACATTCTCCCCTCACACACCATCACATTCTCCCCTCACACACCATCACATTCTCCCCTCACACACCATCACATTCTCCCCTCACACACCATCACATTCTCCCCTCACACACCATCACATTCTCCCCTCACACACCATCACATCCTCCCCTCACACACCATCACATTCTCCCCTCACACACCATCACATTCTCCCCTCACACACCATCACATTCTCCCCTCACACACCATCACATTCTCCCCTCACACACCATCACATTCTCCCCTCACACACCATCACATTCTCCCCTCACACACCATCACATCCTCCCCTCACACACCATCACATCTCCCCTCACACACCATCACATCTCCCCTCACACACCATCACATTCTCCCCTCACACACCATCACATCCTCCCCTCACACACCATCACATTCTCCCCTCACACACCATCACATCCTCCCCTCACACACCATCACATCCTCCCCTCACACACCATCACATTCTCCCCTCACACACCATCACATTCTCCCCTCACACACCATCACATTCTCCCCTCACACACCATCACATCCTCCCCTCACACACCATCACATTCTCCCCTCACACACCATCACATTCTCCCCTCACACACCATCACATCCTCCCCTCACACACCATCACATTCTCCCCTCACACACCATCACATTCTCCCCTCACACACCATCACATTCTCCCCTCACACACCATCACATTCTCCCCTCACACACCATCACATTCTCCCCTCACACACCATCACATTCTCCCCTCACACACCATCACATTCTCCCCTCACACACCATCACATCTCCCCTCACACACCATCACATTCTCCCCTCACACACCATCACATTCTCCCCTCACACACCATCACATCCTCCCCTCACACACCATCACATTCTCCCCTCACACACCATCACATTCTCCCCTCACACACCATCACATTCTCCCCTCACACACCATCACATCTCCCCTCACACACCATCACATTCTCCCCTCACACACCATCACATTCTCCCCTCACACACCATCACATCCTCCCCTCACACACCATCACATTCTCCCCTCACACACCATCACATTCTCCCCTCACACACCATCACATTCTCCCCTCACACACCATCACATTCTCCCCTCACACACCATCACATTCTCCCCTCACACACCATCACATCCTCCCCTCACACACCATCACATCCTCCCCTCACACACCATCACATTCTCCCCTCACACACCATCACATTCTCCCCTCACACACCATCACATTCTCCCCTCACACACCATCACATTCTCCCCTCACACACCATCACATTCTCCCCTCACACACCATCACATTCTCCCCTCACACACCATCACATTCTCCCCTCACACACCATCACATTCTCCTCTCACACACCATCACATCCTCCCCTCACACACCATCACATTCTCCCTACTCAGCCTTCCTCTCTCCCTCCCACCATCTCTCTCTCTGTCTCCCCCCTCTCTCTCCCTCTGTTCTCGTCTACTTTGATTTTTTTCTCCCCCTCCTCTTTCAACTCTAACTTTCTCTCGCTCTTTCGTTCCCTCCCTCCTCCTCTCTCTTCCTCTTCACCCTTCTCTTCTTTATAAGCAGAGGAAAGTAATGGCCTGTTGTTCCCTGCTTGTTGGGTGATATATGACGTTATTCAGAGAGATACAAACCACATAACTCACTGGGCCTGGGAGGGAGAGAAAGAGAGAGAGATACAAACTACATAACTCACTGGGTCTGGGAGGGAGAGAGAGGGAGAGATAGAAAGATGGGACTTGGTCTTTCTTTACAGCTGCTGCTCGGCTAATTCGAATAGCCGTAAAAATGCTAAATGGTAAGACGATGGGAAAATGTCAGTGAGGTAATAACAGAATAAAGGCCTCCGTCCCTCTTCCCCCCGCGTTCATCCACACGTTCCTCCCCACAGCCCTCCATATTGCCTCCACAGTCACTACAGACCCACACGGCATGGGCTGTCACCCATTAATACACCCGCATGGATTTTACCGGCACAAATACATCAAGCTCCCCAATGTTTATTGCCTCCATTGTGTGTGTGTGCAGGAGCTATACCGAACCCAATAATAACGCCCGACACGGCCGCGTCCATTTCCACCTCAACACAACCGTATCGGAGACTCAGCTCTGGGTGTTTCCACCGCTGGGGCTTCAATAACTGGTGGACTCATTACATGACAAACTGGATAATAGTGACTGGAGCATTTCAACTGAATGGAGTGTGTGTGCGTATACTGTAGGTGTGTGTGTGTGTTAGAGAGAGAGAGAGAGAGACCCTCCAGGTGTGTTAGAGAGAGAGAGAGAGAGAGAGACCCTCCAGGTGTGTTTGTGTGTGTTAGAGAGAGAGAGAGACCCTCCAGGTGTGTTAGAGAGAGAGAGAGAGAGAGAGAGAGAGAGACCCTCCAGGTGTGTTAGAGAGAGAGAGAGAGAGAGACCCTCCAGGTGTGTTAGAGAGAGAGAGAGACCCTCCAGGTGTGTTAGAGAGAGAGAGAGAGACCCTCCAGGTGTGTTAGAGAGAGAGAGAGAGAGACCCTCCAGGTGTGTTAGAGAGAGAGAGAGAGAGAGACCCTCCAGGTGTGTTAGAGAGAGAGAGAGAGAGAGAGAGACCCTCCAGGTGTGTTAGAGAGAGAGAGAGAGACCCTCCAGGTGTGTTAGAGAGAGAGAGAGAGAGACCGTCCAGGTGTGTTAGAGAGAGAGAGAGAGAGAGACCCTCCAGGTGTGTTAGAGAGAGAGAGAGAGAGAGAGAGACCGTCCAGGTGTGTTAGAGAGAGAGAGAGAGACCCTCCAGGTGTGTTAGAGAGAGAGAGAGAGAGAGAGAGACCCTCCAGGTGTGTTAGAGAGAGAGAGAGAGAGAGAGAGAGACCCTCCAGGTGTGTTAGAGAGAGAGAGAGACCCTCCAGGTGTGTTAGAGAGAGAGAGAGAGACCCTCCAGGTGTGTTAGAGAGAGAGAGAGACCCTCAAGGTGTGTTAGAGAGAGAGAGAGAGAGAGAGAGACCCTCCAGGTGTGTTAGAGAGAGAGAGAGAGAGAGAGACCGTCCAGGTGTGTTAGAGAGAGAGAGAGAGAGAGAGACCCTCCAGGTGTGTTAGAGAGAGAGAGAGAGAGAGAGACCCTCCAGGTGTGTTAGAGAGAGAGAGAGAGAGAGAGAGACCCTCCAGGTGTGTTAGAGAGAGAGAGAGAGACCGTCCAGGTGTGTTAGAGAGAGAGAGAGAGAGAGAGAGAGAGACCCTCCAGGTGTGTTAGAGAGAGAGAGAGAGAGAGAGAGAGAGACCCTCCAGGTGTGTTAGAGAGAGAGAGAGAGAGACCGTCCAGGTGTGTTAGAGAGAGAGAGAGAGAGAGAGAGACCCTCCAGGTGTGTTAGAGAGAGAGAGAGAGAGAGAGAGAGACCGTCCAGGTGTGTTAGAGAGAGAGAGAGAGAGAGAGAGACCCTCCAGGTGTGTTAGAGAGAGAGAGATAGAGAGAGACCCTCCAGGTGTGTTAGAGAGAGAGAGAGAGAGATTGAGAGACCCTCCAGGTGTGTTAGAGAGAGAGAGAGAGAGAGAGAGAGACCCTCCAGGTGTGTTAGAGAGAGAGAGAGAGAGACCCTCCAGGTGTGTTAGAGAGAGAGAGAGAGAGAGAGACCGTCCAGGTGTGTTAGAGAGAGAGAGATAGAGAGACCCTCCAGGTGTGTTAGAGAGAGAGAGAGAGAGAGACCCTCCAGGTGTGTTAGAGAGAGAGAGAGAGAGAGAGACCGTCCAGGTGTGTTAGAGAGAGAGAGAGAGAGAGAGACCGTCCAGGTGTGTTAGAGAGAGAGAGAGAGAGAGAGACCCTCCAGGTGTGTTAGAGAGAGAGAGAGAGAGAGAGAGACCCTCCAGGTGTGTTAGAGAGAGAGAGAGAGAGAGAGACCGTCCAGGTGTGTTAGAGAGAGAGAGAGAGAGAGAGACCGTCCAGGTGTGCTCCCACACAGTCGCAGACGCTTAAATTGCATCAAATTACAATGGCGTCTCTGCTTGGCCACAGTGACTATGATTAATGCCTGGAGGGGCGGAGACAGTGTGAATGGTAATGAGCCCATTTAGTAGGACTATCAATCACCTCACTAGCACTACTGTGAGGAATAGGGGGGGGCGGGGGGAGATGGAGGGAGAAACTGAGGGAGAGAGAGAAAGGGGGGGGGTGAGGGAGAGAGAGAAGGAGGCAGGGAGGGGGGGGAGAGAGTAAGGGAGAGAGAGAAGGAGGGAGGGAGGGGGAGGGAGAGAGAGAAGGAGGCAGGGAGGGGGAGGGAGAGAGTAAGGGAGAGAGAGAAGGAGGCAGGGAGGGGGAGGGAGAGAGTAAGGGAGAGAGAGAAGGAGGCAGGGAGGGGGAGGGAGAGAGTAAGGGAGAGAGAGAAGGAGGCAGGGAGGGGGAGGGAGAGAGAGAGTGAGAGAGAGAAGGAGGCAGGGAGGGGGAGGGAGAGAGTAAGGGAGAGAGAGAAGGAGGCAGGGAGGGGGAGGGAGAGAGAGAGTGAGAGAGAGAAGGAGGCAGGGAGGGGGAGGGAGAGAGAGAGAGAGAGAGATAGATCGGTAAAACTATTTTCTTTCCCTACACAGTCCAACTCCAATCCAGTAACTGATTGTAGGATTGTAATGAGTAACATCCATGCTTCTGTGGACTGAGTCAGGCGTTAATGTGTTGTTAATAGCCTTGAATCACATCTCACAATGCTGATTTCCCCGATTCAAACCATTCCAAACTCAACCACCAGCTTTGACATGTTCCATCTCTATGTGGCACTCTTGATTGGTTGAAAGAATGTGACAGCCAGCCAACGAGCACCATTGGAACTCTTTCCCTCCAGTTTTGAGCAGTGGGCCCAATTCCTCTAAAGTTGGGATGGGGGACGCCTGTTGTGACTGTAGGTGCTGGTTGGGTGGTGATGAAGAGGACGCCTGTTGTGACTGTAGGTGCTGGTTGGGTGGTGATGAAGAGGACGCCTGTTGTGACTGTAGGTGCTGGTTGGGTGGTGATGAAGAGGACGGCTGTTGTGACTGTAGGTGCTGGTTGGGTGGTGATGAAGAGGACGGCTGTTGTGACTGTAGGTGCTGGTTGGGTGGTGATGAAGAGGACGGCTGTTGTGACTGTAGGTGCTGGTTGGGTGGTGATGAAGAGGACGGCTGTTGTGACTGTAGGTGCTGGTTGGGTGGTGATGAAGAGGACGGCTGTTGTGACTGTAGGTGCTGGTTGGGTGGTGATGAAGAGGACGACTGTTGTGACTGTAGGTGCTGGTTGGGTGGTGATGAAGAGGACGGCTGTTGTGACTGTAGGTGCTGGTTGGGTGGTGATGAAGAGGACGACTGTTGTGACTGTAGGTGCTGGTTGGGTGGTGATGAAGAGGAGGACTGTTGTGACTGTAGGTGCTGGTTGGGTGGTGATGAAGAGGAGGACTGTTGTGACTGTAGGTGCTGGTTGGGTGGTGATGAAGAGGACGAGTGTTGTGACTGTAGGTGCTGGTTGGGTGGTGATGAAGAGGACATCGGTGCTGCTGTCAGCATCTGAAGGCTTGGTGTGTTTGTCTGACCGTCACTGGGGTGAGAGACCGAGCGATTCACAGACGGGGGTGAAACAGGGGAGGAGGCTGTCCATTTATCACTGTTATATCTGTCTGCTACTGTACGCATGCACACGCAGGGGCGGAGCTACTGGTTCATTGCAGAGGGGGCGGGGACCTCATAGTAGGCCTATCACAAATAATGAATATGAAACAACTTATCAATGATGTTTTCATCCAATCGACAACATTTTTATCATCTGCACAAAATTGTTTTTAGAGACCCTACGTTTTGCCTTTTTATTGTGATTTTTATTGTGATGGGATGTTGTAGCCTACTGTGTAGGGTTTTGTCTGACTGAAGCAAAATGAAATTCCCTTGTGAAAAATAAAGACATTTAATCTAATATGTGTCTTCTTCGTCCATCTCATCCAAATCTGCATTGTTTTCCACGGTTCCACAGCTACCTGGACGTTGCTAGTGATGTAGCTAAAACTTTTTTTTTGCTAAAACTAATTTCTGCCTCAGTCACATTTTAAACTGCAACGGAAAAGTAACCGACTCTCCTACAATTACATATCAAAGAGAGTCAACGTCCATATTTTCAGCTTTCTATGTGCATATTTAGTTGTATAAAAACAACCTCAAGTCATCGTTATTAATTCTGTTTAAGTCTCTTTAAGTCTCACCCTGAACATGTTTCTTGATGCTGTGTCATAATTGTGTGATTATTCCATGTATTAGGACTGTAACGTTACTGTGATTGTGGGCGTTAATAGACACTCCAAGAGGAATATAAACTGCAGAGCTGTCGTCAAAATTAGCAACCCATTTAAAACCGACATAACGCTGTTAGATTTGAAAAGCAGAATTGTTTAGAGGACATTTTGAGCTACAAAGTAAGCTACATTGTTATGACCAAACATTGTCTGCTTTTATTACCTTTAGGTTTTTTTTATTAAAAATGTTTTATGTGACGTTGTTGCCTCAGAGATGGCGTTAATAGATAACGCCATATCTATTGCCAACTATAAAAAAATAGTTGGCAACACATTTAATCATCAATTCATTGGTTTATGTTGTCTTATGTATTTGAAACGGTTTTGATGCTGTGCCCACACAGCCCCTCCTCTCCTCTCTCTCTCAGTTCAATTCACTCACGTCAGTCTTCTCGTCGCACCGCTCGTCTCATTCATACGGAGCAGTGTAGCATTTCATAGCGGTTGCAATTCCAGACTATACTGTACATCCATGTTCCAGACAGTGACTGTCGTACGATAGTTCTACAAGCAACCTAGTAACTAACGTACCAACTAGCTAGCTACTGTAGTTGATCTCCTAGCCAAACCTAGCGTAGCCAGCTAGCTTCCGTGGCCGCAGCTATGTAGCTATAGCCCCTCATTAGCCGTGACTTTCAACTCAGCTACGTAGATACTTATGTTTCCATCTTCATGAATCAGTCACTGACTGTCATAGCAGCTTGCTATGCATTTCCAATTGCTAGCGAGTTAGCTAGCTAGTGCTAAAGCTTTATGTATTTATCTGACTATAAGGCAAACTTAGCATATTATTTCCATTACTCACATTGCATTTATTGCCAGTTTTATCAGCCAACTATAGGTAGTACTTCTAAAATCTGAATTGATGATTTTAGAGTTGGGAGACAGGGCAACAGACTGGTTTAAACTGTGCATAGGAAATGCCATCCACACCTCCCTCTGTGATAAACCTAGTTTGCTTCACTCTACTGCAGCTCATTCATCGCTATGCTGAAAAGGCAGTATGATGCCCCAATGCCATAGAGCCCTCACACAATAAGTAGTATTGTTTACTCAGTCACTTTTTCATCTTATTTCGATGGACACGGTCACGGCTCTTCTCTGTCCTGACCCCACGGTCACGGCTCTTCTCTGTCCTGACCCCACGGTCACGGCTCTTCTCTGTCCTGACCCCACGGTCACGGCTCTTCTCTGTCCTGACCCCACGGTCACGGCTCTTCTCTGTCCTGGCCCCGCAGTGGTGGAATGAACTGCCCACTGATGTCAGGACAGCAGAGTCGCTGCCCATCTTTCGCCGCAGGCTCAAAACTCATCTCTTCAAGAAGTACTACAACAATCCTCCCTCCTAAGCACTTATTGTATTGTATTGTATTATATTGCACTGTACTTTAGATTGCTATTCTTGCACTTTGCCTTCAGCACTAGATGATGCTCTTAGTCACTTGTTTTAGAAAGAAGATGCACTTGTGAGTTCTGGAAAGTAGTAGTACATTGGCTCTTCCTACGTTAAATGCAATTATTGTTAGTCGCTTTGGATAAAAGCGTCTGCTAAATGACTGTAATGTAATTAAATGTAATTTTATTTAGGCTATATCATGACTCGTATTGTGAACCCTGTATCAACAAGTACATGGTATCGTTCACTGAGTGTATCATCCCATCTTAATTCTCAAGATTTTGTGTTGGAGGAATACAGTACATGCATGGGAGGACCCCCAGAATACAGTACATGCATGGGATGAGCCCCAGAATACAGTACATGCATGGGATGACCCCCAGAATACAGTACATGCATGGGATGAGCCCCAGAATACAGTACATGCATGGGATGACCATTTCGGGATGGTTTAGATTGTATTTCGGGACGGTTCCGGGAGGATGGTGAAAAAAGTTTGTTAAGAGCCGCCCACCCACCCACACACACACACACACACACACACACACACACACACACCCACACACACACACACACACACACACACACACACACACACACACACACACCCCACTGAGAGGTCAGATAGAGGCAGTTATTGAGTGAGGATTAATTAACATTGGACTGAAGAGTCGTTTTCTGTTAAGCTTAACCAGATGTGTGTAAGAGAGAGAGAGAGAGAGGTAAGAGAGAGAGGGAGTGAGAGAGAAAGAGAGATCAAAAAGAACGAGAGAAGTAGGGAGAGAGACATACTGAGAGAGAGATACTGAGAGAGAGATACTGAGGGAATCATTGCAGAGGTTTCCTCTCCCAGTGCTAACAGCTCTATCACCATGGAGACCAGCGCCTGACTGACCAGCACAGCACAGAGGGGAGGAGAACCAGGGACGAGGGGAGAACCAGGGACGAGGGGAGAACCAGGGACGAGGGGAGAACCAGGGACGAGGGGAGAACCAGGGACGAGGGGAGAACCAGGGACGAGGGGAGAACCAGGGACGAGGGGAGAACCAGGGACGAGGGGAGAACCAGGGACGAGGGGAGAACCAGGGACGAGGGGAGAACCAGGGACGAGGGGAGAACCAGGGTTGAGGGGAGAACCAGGGTTGAGGGGAGGGGAGGGAGAACCAGGGACGAGGGGAGAACCAGGGACGAGGGGAGAACCAGGGACGAGGGGAGAACCAGGGACGAGGGGAGAACCAGGGTTGAGGGGAGAACCAGGGTTGAGGGGAGGGGAGGGAGAACCAGGGACGAGGGGAGGGGTGGGAGGCAGAGAGAGGGGGGGAGGGACAGAGGGAGGGGGGGAGGGACAGAGGGGGGGGAGGGAGGGACAGAGGGAGGGGGGGAGGGACAGAGGGGGGGGAGGGAGGGAAGGAGGGGGGGAGGGAGGGACAGAGGGAGGGGGGGAGGGACAGAGGGGGGGGAGGGAGGGAGGGAGGGACAGAGGGAGGGGGGGAGGGACAGAGGGAGGGGGGGAGGGACAGAGGGAGGGGAGGGAGGGACAGGGGGAGGGGAGGGAGGGACAGAGGGAGGGGGGGAGGGACAGGGGGGGGGGGGAGGGGGGGGAGGGAGGGACAGGGGAGGGGGGGAGGGAGGGAGGGAGGGACAGGGGGAGGGGAGGAGGGACAGAGGGAGGGGGGGAGGGACAGGGGGGGGGGGGAGGGGAGGGAGGGAGGGAGGGACAGAGGGAGGGGAGGGAGGGACAGAGAGAGGGGGGGAGGGACAGAGGGAGGGGGGGAGGGACAGAGGGAGGGGGGGAGGGACAGAGGGGGGGGAGGGAGGGACAGGGGGGGGGGAGGGAGGGACAGAGGGAGGGGGGGAGGGACAGAGGGGGGGGAGGGAGGGAGGGAGGGACAGAGGGAGGGGGGGAGGGACAGAGGGAGGGGGGGAGGGACAGAGGGAGGGGAGGGAGGGACAGAGAGAGGGGGGGAGGGACAGAGGGAGGGGGGGAGGGACAGAGGGAGGGGGGGAGGGACAGAGGGGGGGGAGGGAGGGACAGAGGGAGGGGGGGAGGGACAGAGGGGGGGGAGGGAGGGAAGGAGGGGGGGAGGGAGGGACAGAGGGAGGGGGGGAGGGACAGAGAGAGGGGGGGAGGGACAGAGGGGGGGGAGGGAGGGACAGAGGGAGGGGGGGAGGGACAGAGGGGGGGGAGGGAGGGAAGGAGGGGGGGAGGGAGGGACAGAGGGAGGGGGGGAGGGACAGAGGGAGGGGGGGAGGGACAGAGGGAGGGGAGGGAGGGAGGGAGGGACAGGGGGAGGGGAGGGAGGGACAGGGGGAGGGGAGGGAGGGACAGAGAGAGGGGGGGAGGGACAGAGGGAGGGGGGGAGGGACAGAGGGGGGGGAGGGAGGGACAGAGGGAGGGGGGGAGGGACAGAGGGGGGGGAGGGAGGGAAGGAGGGGGGGAGGGAGGGACAGAGGGAGGGGGGGAGGGACAGAGGGAGGGGGGGAGGGACAGAGGGAGGGGAGGGAGGGAGGGAGGGACAGAGGGAGGGGGGGAGGGACAGGGGGAGGGGGGGAGGGACAGGGGGAGGGGAGGGAGGGAGGGAGGGGACAGGGGGAGGGGAGGGAGGGACAGGGGGAGGGGGGGAGGGACAGGGGGAGGGGAGGGAGGGAGGGAGGGGACAGGGGGAGGGGAGGGAGGGACAGGGGGAGGGGAGGGAGGGACAGAGGGAGGGGGGGAGGGACAGGGGGGGGGGGGAGGGGAGGGAGGGAGGGACAGGGGGAGGGGAGGGAGGGACAGGGGGAGGGGGGGAGGGACAGGGGGGGGGGAGGGAGGGACAGAGGGAGGGGGGGAGGGACAGAGGGGGGGGAGGGAGGGAGGGATGGACAGAGGGAGGGGGGGAGGGACAGAGGGGGGTGAGGGAGGGAGGGATGGACAGAGGGAGGGGGGGAGGGACAGGGGGAGGGGAGGGAGGGACAGGGGGAGGGGGGGAGGGACAGGGGGGGGGAGGGAGGGACAGGGGGAGGGGGGGAGGGACAGGGGGAGGGGAGGGAGGGACAGAGGGAGGGAGGGAGGGACAGAGGGAGGGGGGGAGGGACAGGGGGAGGGGAGGGAGGGACAGGGGAGGGAAGGAGGGACAGAGGGAGGGGGGGAGGGACAGGGGGAGGAGATCAATCGGACGGCGCAGGGTGTTGTAAGCCTCAAACTTGCAGGACGGCCTGGTACCAACACTTCCCACAACCCCTCCCTCTCCTCCTCTTTCTCTCTCTTCTCTCCCTCTCTTCTCTCTCTCCTCTCCCCTACCTTCCTCTCTCATATCCTCTCTCCTCTTCTCTCCTCTCCCTACCTCTCTCCTCTCATGTCTCACCTCCCCTCTCCTCTCCAATCTCCCCCGCTCCCTCTGTCCTCTCTCTCTCTCTCTCTCTCTCTCTCTCTCTCTCTCTCTCTCCCTCATGTCTGTCCTCTCTCTCTCTCCCTCTCCCTCTCTCCCTCATGTCTGTCCTCTCTCTCTCTCTC
>NW_028176683.1:1056895-1059395 GCF_949987555.1 Borostomias antarcticus
ACGCACTCACACACACACCAAGCCACACACACACACACACACACACACACACTCACCCAGCCACACACACACACTCACTCACACACTCACACACACACGCACACACACTCACGCACCCAGCCACACACACTCACTCACACACACTCACACACTCACCCAGCCACACACACTCACTCACTCACACACTCACTCAGCCACACACACTCACTCACACACACTCACACACTCACACACACACTCACCCAGCCACACACACACTCACTCACACACACTCACACACTCACACACACACTCACACACACACACACACACACACACTCACACACTCACCCAGCCACACACACTCACTCACACACACACACACACACTCACACACACATACTCACTGTTAGAAAGGTTCCAAACATTTAAGAACCTGATTATTATATTTGCTTATTATTTCCACCTTAAGAACAGAGTTAAGCTGTGAGTAATATCTACCTGCCACCTTAAGTGCGCAGTGCGTTCTGGGCTCTTGCTTTCATCCTTTTCCAGAGCGCGAGTTGCGGTGGTGCGGAGAGAAGGCAACGACGATACGATACGAGACAGAAAAGTTGGGAAGACAACATCGTTCTTATTTGTTCTTAGCTTGCGAGTTGAGTTCGGTCTAGTTAAAGGAATAAGACTGACTCCTCGAAATAGTTGCTAGCGTCGAGCTCGGTAAAGTTCGGAGGAGTAGCCAGCTAGTTAGCCACACTGGCTATAGTGAGCTCAGTTTTGCTAGCTAGCCAAGAAGCCGGTTAAATACTGCACGCGGGGACGCGGTCGTTGCTTGGGAAGAGGACGACGCTACGTGGGACAGCATCGAGGGTTTGAGACTGTGCTTCTTCTGGTCACCAGCCGACTTCCATCCAAGCTACCCGGAGATCAGAACCACACACACCGTAATTCGCACTCAGTGCTTGTATCATTCAACCATCTGCATACCCATGCCTGTACTGTACCCTGGCCGTGCCTACTGTACATCCCCAGTAAAGTTGCCATAAACCAAATTCACTCTCCTGTCAAGTGTGTCCTGACCGACGCCCCAGGGGCGAATGGAACATATTCCTATTGAACCAGTCCCCTTATACAGTCCTTTCCATAGCCTCAGTTACACTCACACACACACGCACGCACACACACACACACACTCACTCACTCACCCAGCCACACACACTCACATGCATGCACGCACACACACACACTCACCCAGACACGCACACTCACACGCACACACACATACTCACACAGCCACACACACGCACACACACACAT
Organism: Borostomias antarcticus; assembly: GCF_949987555.1. Classification (NCBI taxonomy): domain Eukaryota; kingdom Metazoa; phylum Chordata; class Actinopteri; order Stomiiformes; family Stomiidae; genus Borostomias; species Borostomias antarcticus. The sequence goes on from NW_028176683.1 coordinate 1,058,192, forward strand.
ACCCACACAGCCACACACACTCACACGCGCGCACACACACACACACTCACACACACACCCAGCCACACACACTCACACGCGCGCACACACTCACACACACACACTCACCCAGCCACACACACACATACTCACACAGGCACACACACACACGCACACGCACACACTCACACAGGTAAACAGGTTTCACACACAGATTTCTGAATCTGAATCTCAACAGGTTTCAAGTAGAGAGTGACTTCCAGACTGTGTACAAGGTGTGTAAGTTTGTGAGTGCGTGTGTGTGTGTGTGTGTGTGTGCGCGGGTGTGTATATGTGCATGGTGTGTGTTTGTGTGATATCTGCTTTAGCCTTGGGGGACAGGATACACGACTGAGGGGCGAATTCACTAAAGGATTGCGCAGCTTTTCCTGACGCAAAGCCTGTGCAAATAAGTAAAAAATTATGTTTGCTATTCACAAAGCCCTCGCAAAGGGTGAAATACGGTGTTAACTGCGTTGCGTTCGTCATTGCGTTCCTCTGCGCCGGTGTTATTAGCTCATATTTAAATTAGGTAATATGGGCGGAGAATGTTCCCCTTTCTATGCAAATGAACATTATTGCAAAACCCGCCCAATTCACAAAGATCGGCGCTAATTGCCTCACGCAGTTAAAGTGAAATTAATACCGTTTTCAGAAACGTGGTGGTATTTAAGCGCAAGGGGTGTGTCGCGGCCAGCCTGTCCGCTGATCATGGCAGCAGTGATTGTTGCGAGGCGAAGGCATCGCAATGCCAGGCGTGTTGTTCGTGAGAGAATATTTAGAAGAAGGTCACTTTTTGATTTAACACTAGAACCACCGCGGTAGCTGTTTGGACACCAGAGCGCGCAGCTCTTCAGCCAACTGGAGGATGAAGTCGCGTCTGGGAAGGCTCAGTTGACTATGCGTCTCTCCACCCGTCCCCAGCGAGTCCAAGCTCCCACAATGAATAATACTTATTTATAATAGCCTACATAGCATGAAACTGTGCGTATAATAGTCTATACGCGAAACTGCGCATTCCCTATAGCTGTTCATTGAACGGCTGGGGGCCGATATAGGTAGCCTATAAATAAATAAAAACATAGCCTACACAATATTTTTTTTATTTGAATGGTCTTGAAAATATTTTGCTTTGTATCATAGGTGACGGCAGGTATCATCTTCAGCCATGGATGATGACTCCCGT
>NW_028176683.1:1064395-1081895 GCF_949987555.1 Borostomias antarcticus
GGTATAGAGAAGCTCCAGGTCTGTAGGTATAGAGATGCTCCAGGTCTGTAGGTATAGATATGCTCCAGGTCTGTAGGTATAGAGATGCTCCAGGTCTGTAGACCAGTATAGAGATGCTCCAGGCCTGTAGGTATAGAGATGCTCCAGGTCTGTAGGTATAGAGATGCTCCAGGCCTGTAGACCAGTATAGAGATGCTCCAGGCCTGTAGACCAGTATAGAGATGCTCCAGGCCTGTAGACCAGTATAGAGATGCTCCAGGTCTGTATGTATAGAGATGCTCCAGGTCTGTAGGTATAGAGATGCTCCAGGTCTGTAGGTATAGAGATGCTCCAGGTCTGTAGACCAGTATAGAGATGCTCCAGGCCTGTAGACCAGTATAGAGATGCTCCAGGTCTGTAGGTATAGAGATGCTCCAGGCCTGTAGGTATAGAGATGCTCCAGGTCTGTAGGTATAGAGATGCTCCAGGTCTGTAGGTATAGAGATGCTCCAGGTCTGTAGACCAGTATAGAGATGCTCCAGGTCTGTAGACCAGTATAGAGATGCTCCAGGTCTGTAGGTATAGAGATGCTCCAGGCCTGTAGACCAGTATAGAGATGCTCCAGGTCTGTAGGTATAGAGATGCTCCAGGCCTGTAGACCAGTATAGAGATGCTCCAGGCCTGTAGACCAGTATAGAGATGCTCCAGGCCTGTAGACCAGTATAGAGATGCTCCAGGTCTGTAGACCAGTATAGAGATGCTCCAGGCCTGTAGACCAGTATAGAGATGCTCCAGGTCTGTAGACCAGTATAGAGATGCTCCAGGTCTGTAGACCAGTATAGAGATGCTCCAGGTCTGTAGGTATAGAGATGCTCCAGGCCTGTAGACCAGTATAGAGATGCTCCAGGTCTGTAGACCAGTATAGAGATGCTCCAGGTCTGTAGGTATAGAGATGCTCCAGGTCTGTAGACCAGTATAGAGATGCTCCAGGTCTGTAGGTATAGAGATGCTCCAGGTCTGTAGGTATAGAGATGCTCCAGGTCTGTAGGTATAGAGATGCTCCAGGTCTGTAGGTATAGAGATGCTCCAGGTCTGTAGGTATAGAGATGCTCCAGGTCTGTAGACCAGTATAGAGATGCTCCAGGTCTGTAGGTATAGAGATGCTCCAGGTCTGTAGGTATAGAGAAGCTCCAGGTCTGTAGGTATAGAGATGCTCCAGGTCTGTAGGTATAGAGATGCTCCAGGTCTGTAGACCAGTATAGAGATGCTCCAGGTCTGTAGGTATAGAGATGCTCCAGGTCTGTAGGTATAGAGATGCTCCAGGCCTGTAGGTATAGAGATGCTCCAGGTCTGTAGGTATAGAGATGCTCCAGGTCTGTAGGTATAGAGATGCTCCAGGTCTGTAGGTACAGAGATGCTCCAGGTCTGTAGGTATAGAGATGCTCCAGGTCTGTAGGTATAGAGATGCTCCAGGTCTGTAGGTATAGAGATGCTCCAGGTCTGTAGACCAGTATAGAGATGCTCCAGGTCTGTAGGTATAGAGATGCTCCAGGTCTGTAGGTATAGAGATGCTCCAGGCCTGTAGGTATAGAGATGCTCCAGGCATGTAGGTATAGAGATGCTCCAGGTCTGTAGGTATAGAGAAGCTCCAGGTCTGTAGGTATAGAGATGCTCCAGGTCTGTAGGTATAGAGATGCTCCAGGTCTGTAGGTATAGAGATGCTCCAGGTCTGTAGGTATAGAGATGCTCAAGGCCTGTAGGTATAGAGATCCTCCAGGCCATGCTCATTTCTGATGCCCATTCACCTCCTATTGAGAGATATCATTTAAATATCTTGCTATTCTATCAGCTGGTAAATCAAGTATTCGGTTCCATAAATTCACCATATTTCTCTTCCACCTGACCTCACATGGTTCCCACTAGTGTTTCAGGCGGGATCCTGGGAATCCCGGGTAGGGCACCTGTCATGTCCCTCCCGGGGAACCCTAACCCTCCCGGGAAACGGCATCGGGACCCGCCTTCCCGGAGGTTGTTTTTTGGGGCTGGAAATTTAACCATTGTGCATTAGTAGCCTAAAAAAATTAATAAACATTCAATATATTGTGTAAAATGTATTATTTTCTTCTTAGATAAGTGGGCATATGAGATATGTTTATTTTATTTTTTGTAAAATTATGCGTGCAGATTCAGCACACGGGACAAGTTTGCCTTCAGGGCTTTCTGCCAGAAAAACCGGAAATCCAACCCCTTTTCTGCAGCAGCCAATAGCATCAATGCAACGCTTCAGCAGCCAGGCGCCTATTTCAAATCTGTCATCCACGATCTGCTTTGCTCATTTCACGGTTGCTTCATCATACGTTGGTAAGTATTAACGTTATTGACGTTTGAAACACAAAATACATAAACTGTTTACTCTTTAGTCTGTAGCTATATATTAGTTAGCAAGATAAAGTGATTCTTATACCTTCCTAGCTACATTTCAGCTAACGTGCATGTTAGATTTTTAGCTAAATTCTGTCGAGAAAACTACATTAGCCAGCTAGCTAAGCCCCTTTTGTTGAATTTTACACCCATCTTTTGTGACAAAAGTCCTGTTAGCTAGATAGTTTGCCTATTATCAATCTATTTCTGCCAGAAAGCTTAGCTAACGCTAGTCAAAGCTTAGCTAACGTGTGCTGTGCATCGATCTTTTTCTGTCAGAAAGGTAATAATATGAATTGTGCGCTTCTTTCAGATTGTAATAGTAATCAGTTGTCTTTGTGTTAGAAAGCCCCTGTTATAGCTGGTAGTATATTAACTGTAGGCTTTCTGTCAGAAAAGTAATAGTAATCAGTTGTCTTTCTGTAAGAAAGTTTGCTGCTGTTATAGCTAGGCTATATGAACTGTAGGCTTTCTGTCAGAAAGTTAATAGTAATCAGTTGTCTTTCTGTTAGAAAGGTTAATGCTGTTATAGCTGGTAGTATATGAACTGTAGGCTTTCTGGCAGATATAGATTGATAATAGGCTACTATCTAGCTAACAGGACTTTTGTCACAAAAGATGGGTGTAAAATTCAACAAAAGGGGCTTAGCTAGCTGGCTAACGTAGTTTTCTTGACAGAATGTAGCTAAAAATCTAACATGCACATTAGCTAGCTAGCTAACGTTTCGTTAGCTAGCTAAAATGTAGCTAGAAAGCAGCAAAAATGTAGCTAAGAAGGTATATGATTCACTTTATCTTGCTTACTTATATATAGCTACAGACTAAAGAGTAAACAGTGTATGTATTTTGTGTTTCAAACGTCAATAACGTTAATACTTACCAACGTATGATGAAGCAACCGTGAAATGAGCAAAGCAGATCGTGGATGACAGATTTGAAATAGGCGCCTGGCTGCTGAAGCGTTGCATTGATGCTATTGGCTGCTGCAGAAAAGGGGTTGGATTTCCGTTTTTTCTGGCAGAAAGCCCTGAAGGCAAACTTGTCCTGTGTGCACATACAATCGAATATGGCCTACAGTGTAACAATTGGCTACCGTGTGATATTCTAAATCTGCACGCACTCTCCCATTAGAAGTCATTGGAGGTGCAAGCAAACATGCAAGTTAGATAGCTAACGTAACGTTAGCGAACGATCGGTAACGGTTTCAAAAAGTAGCTAGTTCAAAGTAAATGCTACCCTGTTCAAAAATAACGAACTAAATAAATTAATAAATAATAATAGCAGCAGCTTCCGGCACCAGACTGGTGCTCCACGGCTGCAGCCTCCCCCTATAGCAAAGAACTGCAGGTTCTGGGACCACTGCCTCTTGTGGTAGCAACATAGAACTGCAGGTCTACAACGGGGAAGAGGCACACAGGGAGGGACACAGGGAGGGACGACTACTGGACAATTGCTATTCTAGGTGCGCTGGCTTACTGCCATGCACAAAAACAGTCTGAAAGAAGGCGCAAAAATCTAGTTTTATTTGGATTTATATGGGTGCAATCGCCACTGCAAATAAACACAAGGCTAAATTACAACACATTTTGGGGCATTATTATTACACGCTTTTAATCGAGAATTGATCGATGTCACCATGGGCCACATACAGTAGGCCTACACTGTAAAAAATAACTAAATAAAGTAATAAAAAAACTAACTTTCAAAAGGGCACTTGCCTGGTCCAGAGGTCAAAGGGCAGGTGCTCTAGCGCCACCTAGTGTCCATCTGTGCACGTCCCTGGGTGTCTGTGTTCTTACTGCGCGTTGAGATGCTCGTCATCTGGATTCACTTCACTTGTATTCTGTCTATTCAGCGTAGTTTAGGCTAGGCTAGTTTAGGCAGCTAGGCCTCGTGACTCCCCATCGTCTGTCTATGCATGAAATGTTTGGTGGGAATTTAGACTTTTCTGCTCCCCCTTACGGGAAGTCTGTGAAAACAAGACGCGTTGAACTTGATCACGCGTTTGTATTTTTTCCCCCGATCAGCCTTTTTAAAAACATAGTTTTAAACTCTTATCTTAGATTTTTCTCTGAGCGTTTGTCAGCGTGCGTCTGATCTCAGCACATGCGCTAACGTGTGTGTGTTGTGTTCTACGTGTGTGTGTGTGTTGTGTTCTACGTGTGTGTGTGTGTGTTGTGTTCTATGTGTGTGTGTGTGTTGTGTTCTACGTGTGTGTGTGTGTGTGTTGTGTTCTACGTGTGTGTGTGTGTGTGTGTGTGTTGTGTTCTATGTGTGTGTGTGTGTGTGTGCGTGTGTTGTGTTCTACGTGTGTGTGTGTGTGTGTGTGTGTTGTGTTCTACGTGTGTGTGTGTGTTGTGTTCTACGTGTGTGTGTGTGTGTGTGTTGTGTTCTACGTGTGTGTGTGTGTTGTGTTCTATGTGTGTGTGTGTGTGTGTGTGTGTGTGTGTATTATGAGGCTTTGCTCTGGCAGCTAGCGTTTCGTCGGCAGATCCTGCGTGACACTTCTAATTAATGACTGGAGGACAGACAGGCGACGCAGACAGTCACCCCCTCACACTCTCTCTCTCTCTCTCTCACACGCACACACACACACACACACACACACACACACACACACACACACACACGTCATCAAGACAGGAAACACTTTGGATTTTGGGGAAACCCTAGCAACAGCGAGGGATACCTCACACTGTCACCGTGGGCGACTGGCATCTGAGGGATTAGTGGGAACTTATTCTCTCTCTCTCTCTCTCTTCTCAATTCCTCTCTCTCCCTCGTTCTCTCTCTCCCTTATTCTCTCCCTCTCTCTCTCCATCTCTCTTACCCTGTAATCATATCCTTTACACCATAGGCTCCTAATCTAATCTCATGCATCAATACTCTTTAATTAATCTGATTTGGCAAGACTTTCTGATTCTGTCCTCAATTAATTCACACCTGACACACACACACACACACACACACATCAGGCACACACACACACACACACACACACACACACACACACACACACACACACACACACACACACACACACACACACACACACACATCAGGCACACACATGCACACCGACCAATTATTCCATCATCTTGCTGACAGCTCCACAATCATCTCAAATGCCAAGCCAGGCGCAAAACGTTACTGCTGATCATGTCGTCTTCCTCATGGCGCACAGCTGCTGTAGAGCCACACATGATCGTCTCAAACCGCAGAGGTCAAACAGCGGCACCAAGTCAAATGCGTGTGTGTGTGTGTTTGTGTGTGTTTGTGTGTGTCTCGATGTGTGTGTGTGTTTGTGTGTGTGTGTGTGTGTTTGTGTGTGTCTCACTGTGTGTGTGTGTGTGTGTGTGTGTGTGTGTGTGTGTGTGTGTGTGTGTCTCACAATGATTACTTCTGCTCCAGCGACGGTGCATGCGAGAGGCAATGTTTTTGGAGGCGTGTGTGTGTTTGTTAGCAGGATTATGCAAAGATTAGTGGACCGATTTTCACGAAACTCGGTGGAAGGGTGCAGCATGGCCCGTCTTACAACCCCTTCAATTTTGGAGCGGATCCGAATCACAAGTCAGGTCCATGGGCCGCTCCGACACAGCAGGACTGACCATTCCCTTCCAACACAGCCGGACTGCCCATTCACCTCCATTCATTTTTTGGACTATGATTACGCAAAAACTACTAAGCCGATGTCAACTTGGTGGAGGGGTATCATGGTGGAGGGGGGTATCATGGTGGAGGGGTATCATGGTGGAGGGGGGTATCATGGTGGAGGGGGGTATCATGGTGGAGGGGTATCATGGTGGAGGGGTATCATGGTGGAGGGGTATCATGGTGGAGGGGTATCATGGTGGAGGGGTATCATGGTGGAGGGGGGTATCATGGTGGAGGGGTATCATGGTGGAGGGGGGTATCATGGTGGAGGGGTATCATGGTGGTGGGGTATCATGGTGGAGGGGGGTATCATGGTGGAGGGGGGTATCATGGTGGAGGGGTATCATGGTGGAGGGGTATCATGGTGGAGGGGTATCATGGTGGAGGGGTATCATGGTGGAGGGGTATCATGGTGGAGGGGGGTATCATGGTGGAGGGGTATCATGGTGGAGGGGTATCATGGTGGAGGGGGGTATCATGGTGGAGGGGTATCATGGTGGAGGGGTATCATGGTGGAGGGGTATCATGGTGGAGGGGTATCATGGTGGAGGGGGGTATCATGGTGGAGGGGTATCATGGTGGAGGGGTATCATGGTGGAGGGGGGTATCATGGTGGAGGGGTATCATGGTGGAGGGGTATCATGGTGGAGGGGTATCATGGTGGAGGGGGGTATCATGGTGGAGGGGTATCATGGTGGAGGGGTATCATGGTGGAGGGGTATCATGGTGGAGGGGTATCATGGTGGAGGGGTATCATGGTGGAGGGGTATCATGGTGGAGGGGTGTCATGGTGGAGGGGTATCATGGTGGAGGGGTATCATGGTGGAGGGGGGTATCATGGTGGAGGGGTATCATGGTGGAGGGGTATCATGGTGGAGGGGTATCATGGTGGAGCATTGCATCATGGGACACCTTAGAACCCATTACGTTTTGGAGCAGATCTGAATCACGGGCCAGATCCAATAATGAAAAACCTAGAACTCTCCCTCTCTCTCTCCCCCTCTTTCCCTCTCTCTCTCCCCCTCTTTCCCTCTCTCCCCCTCTCTCTCTTTCCCCTCTCCCTCTCTCTCTCCCCCTCTCTGCCTCTCTCTGTCCCTCTCTCTCTTTCCCCTCTCCCTCTCTCTCTCCCCCTCTTTCCCTCTCTCCCCCTCTCTCTCTTTCGCCTCTCCCTCTCTCTCTCCCCCTCTCTGCCTCTCTCTTTCCCCTCTCCCTCTCTCTCTCCCCCTCTCTGCCTCTCTCTTTCCCCTCTCTCTTTTCCCTCTCCCTCTCTCTCTGTCCCCTCTCTGTCCCTCTCTCTCTTTCCCCTCTCCCTCTCTCTCTCCCCCTCTCTGCCTCTCTCTTTCCCCTCTCCCTCTCTCTCTCTTTCCCCTCTCCCTCTCTCTCTCCCCCTCTCTGCCTCTCTCTTTCCCCTCTCCCTCTCTCTCTCTTTCCCCTCTCCCTCTCTCTCTCCCCCTCTCTGCCTCTCTCTCTCCCCTCTCCCTCTTTCTCTCCCCCTCTCTGCCTCTCTCTTTCCCCTCTCTGTCCCTCTCTCTCTTTCCCCTCCCAGTCTAGATTACCTGTATGGTAATTACATAGCTGCTTTATTGCACCAGAAAGCAGAGCCTTTTCCCTTCACACCGACACACACACACACACACACACACACACTTCACTCGGGATAGCCCTACACCCCCCCCCCCCCCCCCCGACCTCCAGCTGTTCACCTCTCCATCTATCAGCCCTGTCCTCCTTCGTGTCGTCTTCCTCTCACTCGTTCATTACTGTCGGCTGTCTATAGTCACACTGAAGATGGGCCCGGGTTGCCAGATTGGACGGTGCATTGTTACACAACCCCCACCTTATGTGCTGTAGTGTATTACACAATGTCTCAGCTTCAGCATAGATCTACTGGGACCTGGCACAAGTGGATGGTTAAGAGGGGGGGATATTTGGTGAGAACCTGGCAGCCCCCCTAACGGAGCTGGCTAGCTGGTGAGCCTATCACAGTGTGTAGAGTCATAATCGTTATGGTCAGTCTAATCATCACTATCAGCCTGAGGGGGAGGGGGGGGGTAATTGCATCCTGTCTGTGTCCCCAGCGCTGAGTATCTATACATAAGAGATGGGTTTTAAAGGAGAGCGGAGATGTGGATGGAGAGAGGAGGAGAAGAGAGGAGCAGAGGAGGCAGATTTACAATCAGCTGATCGACTTCTCCTCACTGCGTGGGGGGGGGCGGGGGGGGGGGGGGCCCTTTCTATTTAGTTGGTTTAATTGCCAGCGGTTGCGGTGGCTGTGTTTCTGTAATTACAAGTGTGTAAAGACCCTGGAGGAAGAGAGGGGGATAAGGAGGAGACGGAGCAGAGAGAGAGAGAGAGAGAGAGAGAGAAGGGAGGCAGAGAGAGAGAGAGAGAAGGGAGGCAGAGAGAGAGAGAGAGAAGGGAGGCAGAGAGAGAGAGAGAGAGAGAAGGGAGGCAGAGAGAGAGAGAGAGAAGGAGGCAGGGAGAGAGAGAGAGAGAGAGAGAGAGAAGGAGGCAGCGAGAGAGAGACAGAGAGAAGGGAGGCAGAGAGAGAGAGAGAGAGAGATAGAGAGAGAGAAGGAGGCAGAGAGAGAGAGAGAGAGAGAGAGAGAGAAGGAGGCAGAGAGAGAGAGAGAGAGAGAGAAGGGAGGCAGAGAGAGAGAGAGAGAGAGAGAGAAAGGAGGCAGAGAGAGAGAGAGAGAGAGAGAGAGAGAAAGGAGGCAGAGTCTCAAACCAGCTGTAAGAGGTCTAACCTGAGACTGATTGTGGAGTAAACTGCTACAAAACAACTAAAACGGTTTCGAACCTCCATTATCCCGTCGTCGTCAACAACAATAACGACAACAAGAACAAGCAACAAAACTCAATATGCGTCCCATCGGTTTTCCCTAGTTACCATCACTGAAAACTGACCAGGACAAGGTCCTCTACTGACCAGGGCAGGGTCCCCTACTGACCAGGACAAGGTCCTCTACTGACCAGGACAAGGTCCTCTACTGACCAGGGGAAGGTCCTCTACTGACCAGGGCAAGGTCCTCTACTGACCAGGACAAGGTCCTCTACTGACCAGGGCAAGGTCCTCTACTGACCAGGACAAGGTCCTCTACTGACCAGGACAAGGTCCTCTACTGACCAGGACAAGGTCCTCTACTGACCAGGGCAAGGTCCTCTACTGACCAGGGCAAGGTCCCCTACTGACCAGGGCAAGGTCCCCTACTGACCAGGGCAAGGTCCTCTACTGACCAGGGCAAGGTCCCCTACTGACCAGGGCAAGGTCCCCTACTGACCAGGGCAAGGTCCTCTACTGACCAGGACAAGGTCCTCTACTGACCAGGGCAAGGTCCTCTACTGACCAGGGCAAGGTCCCCTACTGACCAGGGGAAGGTCCTCTACTGACCAGGACAAGGTCCCCTCTACTGACCAGGGCAAGGTCCTCTACTGACCAGGACAAGGTCCTCTACTGACCAGGGCAAGGTCCCCTACTGACCAGGACAAGGTCCTCTACTGACCAGGACAAGGTCCCCTCTACTGACCAGGGCAGGGTCCCCTACTGACCAGGACAAGGTCCCCTACTGACCAGGACAAGGTCCTCTACTGACCAGGGCAAGGTCCCCTACTGACCAGGACAAGGTCCTCTACTGACCAGGGCAAGGTCCTCTACTGACCAGGGGAAGGTCCTCTACTGACCAGGACAAGGTCCTCTACTGACCAGGGGAAGGTCCTCTACTGACCAGGGCAAGGTCCTCTACTGACCAGGACAAGGTCCTCTACTGACCAGGGCAAGATCCTCTACTGACCAGGACAAGGTCCTCTACTGACCAGGACAAGGTCCTCTACTGACCAGGACAAGATCCTCTACTGACCAGGGGAAGGTCCTCTACTGACCAGGGGAAGGTCCTCTACTGACCAGGACAAGGTCCTCTACTGACCAGGGGAAGGTGCTCTACTGACCAGGACAAGGTCCTCTACTGACCAGGGGAAGGTCCTCTACTGACCAGGGCAAGGTCCTCTACTGACCAGGGCAAGATCCTCTACTGACCAGGGGAAGGTCCTCTACTGACCAGGGGAAGGTCCTCTACTGACCAGGACAAGGTCCTCTACTGACCAGGGTCCTCTACTGACCAGGACAAGGTCCTCTACTGACCAGGACAAGGTCCTCTACTGACCAGGACAAGATCCTCTACTGACCAGGGGAAGGTCCTCTACTGACCAGGGGAAGGTCCTCTACTGACCAGGGTCCTCTACTGACCAGGGCAAGGTCCTCTACTGACCAGGACAAGGTCCTCTACTGACCAGGGGAAGGTCCTCTACTGACCAGGACAAGGTCCTCTACTGACCAGGGGAAGGTGCTCTACTGACCAGGGCAAGGTCCTCTACTGACCAGGGGAAGGTCCTCTACTGACCAGGGGAAGGTGCTCTACTGACCAGGACAAGGTCCTCTACTGACCAGGGGAAGGTCCTCTACTGACCAGGGGAAGGTCCTCTACTGACCAGGGGAAGGTCCTCTACTGACCAGGACAAGGTCCTCTACTGACCAGGGGAAGGTCCTCTACTGACCAGGACAAGATCCTCTACTGACCAGGACAAGGTCCTCTACTGACCAGGTTCCTCTACTGACCAGGACAAGGTCCTCTACTGACCAGGGCAAGGTCCTCTACTGACCAGGACAAGGTCCTCTACTGACCAGGGGAAGGTCCTCTACTGACCAGGGCAAGGTCCTCTACTGACCAGGGCTCTACTGACCAGGACAAGGTCCTCTACTGACCAGGGGAAGATCCTCTACTGACCAGGGTCCTCTACTGACCAGGACAAGGTCCTCTACTGACCAGGGGAAGGTCCTCTACTGACCAAGGTCCTCTACTGACCAGGACAAGGTCCTCTACTGACCAGGGGAAGGTCCTCTACTGACCAGGGCTCTACTGACCAGGACAAGGTCCTCTACTGACCAGGGGAAGATCCTCTACTGACCAGGGCAAGGTCCTCTACTGACCAGGGCAAGGTCCTCTACTGACCAGGGGAAGGTCCTCTACTGACCAGGGGAAGGTCCTCTACTGACCAGGACAAGATCCTCTACTGACCAGGGCAAGGTCCTCTACTGACCAGGGCAAGGTCCTCTACTGACCAGGACAAGGTCCTCTACTGACCAGGGGAAGGTCCTCTACTGACCAGGACAAGGTCCTCTACTGACCAGGACAAGGTCCTCTACTGACCAGGGGAAGATCCTCTACTGACCAGGACAAGGTCCTCTACTGACCAGGGCAAGGTCCTCTACTGACCAGGACAAGGTCCTCTACTGACCAGGGGAAGGTGCTCTACTGACCAGGGCAAGGTCCTCTACTGACCAGGACAAGGTCCTCTACTGACCAGGGGAAGGTCCTCTACTGACCAGGACAAGATCCTCTACTGACCAGGACAAGGTCCTCTACTGACCAGGTTCCTCTACTGACCAGGACAAGGTCCTCTACTGACCAGGGCAAGGTCCTCTACTGACCAGGGCAAGGTCCTCTACTGACCAGGACAAGGTCCTCTACTGACCAGGGGAAGGTCCTCTACTGACCAGGACAAGGTCCTCTACTGACCAAGGTCCTCTACTGACCAGGACAAGGTCCTCTACTGACCAGGGGAAGGTCCTCTACTGACCAGGGCTCTACTGACCAGGACAAGGTCCTCTACTGACCAGGGGAAGATCCTCTACTGACCAGGGCAAGGTCCTCTACTGACCAGGGCAAGGTCCTCTACTGACCAGGGGAAGGTCCTCTACTGACCAGGGGAAGGTCCTCTACTGACCAGGACAAGGTCCTCTACTGACCAGGGTCCTCTACTGACCAGGGCAAGGTCCTCTACTGACCAGGGGAAGGTCCTCTACTGACCAGGACAAGGTCCTCTACTGACCAGGGCAAGGTCCTCTACTGACCAGGGGAAGGTCCTCTACTGACCAGGACAAGGTCCTCTACTGACCAGGGCAAGGTCCTCTACTGACCAGGACAAGATCCTCTACTGACCAGGGCAAGATCCTCTACTGACCAGGGCAGGGTCCCCTTACTGACCAGGACAAGGTCCTCTACTGACCAGGACAAGGTCCTCTACTGACCAGGACAAGGTCCTCTACTGACCAGGGGAAGATCCTCTACTGACCAGGGCAAGGTCCCCTACTGACCAGGGCAAGGTCCTCTACTGACCAGGACAAGGTCCTCTACTGACCAGGGGAAGGTCCTCTACTGACCAGGGGAAGGTCCTCTACTGACCAGGGCAAGGTCCTCTACTGACCAGGACAAGGTCCTCTACTGACCAGGGGAAGGTCCTCTACTGACCAGGGGAAGGTCCTCTACTGACCAGGGCAAGGTCCTCTACTGACCAGGACAAGGTCCTCTACTGACCAGGGGAAGGTCCTCTACTGACCAGGGCAAGGTCCTCTACTGACCAGGACAAGGTCCTCTACTGACCAGGGCAAGGTCCTCTACTGACCAGGGCAAGGTCCTCTACTGACCAGGACAAGGTCCTCTACTGACCAGGGCAAGGTCCTCTACTGACCAGGGGAAGGTCCTCTACTGACCAGGGGAAGGTCCTCTACTGACCAGGACAAGGTCCTCTACTGACCAGGACAAGGTCCTCTACTGACCAGGGGAAGGTCCTCTACTGACCAGGACAAGGTCCTCTACTGACCAGGGCAAGGTCCTCTACTGACCAGGACAAGGTCCTCTACTGACCAGGACAAGGTCCTCTACTGACCAGGGCAAGGTCCTCTACTGACCAGGGGAAGGTCCTCTACTGACCAGGACAAGATCCTCTACTGACCAGGGGAAGGTCCTCTACTGACCAGGGGAAGGTCCTCTACTGACCAGGGCAAGGTCCTCTACTGACCAGGGGAAGGTCCTCTACTGACCAGGACAAGGTCCTCTACTGACCAGGACAAGGTCCTCTACTGACCAGGGGAAGGTCCTCTACTGACCAGGACAAGATCCTCTACTGACCAGGGGAAGGTCCTCTACTGACCAGGGCAAGGTCCTCTACTGACCAGGGCAAGGTCCTCTACTGACCAGGGGAAGGTCCTCTACTGACCAGGGCAAGGTCCTCTACTGTCTCAACCTGGTCTGCTTCTATTAACCAGCATCCATATGTTCACATCCCACAGAGAGACTCGCACAGAGAGACTCACACAGAGAGACTCACAGAGAGAGACTCACACAGAGAGACTCACACAGAGAGACTCACAGAGAGAGAGACTCACACAGAGAGACTCACACAGAGAGACTCACACAGAGAGACCCACACAGAGAGACTCACACAGAGAGAGACTCACACAGAGAGACTCACACAGAGAGACTCACAGAGAGAGACTCACACAGAGACTCACACAGAGAGACTCACACAGAGAGACTCACACAGAGACTCACACAGAGACTCACACAGAGAGACTCACACAGAGAGAGACTCACACAGAGAGACTCACAGAGAGACTCACACAGAGCGACTCACACAGAGAGACTCACACAGAGAGAGACTCACACAGAGAGACTCACACAGAGAGACTCACAGAGAGAGAGACTCACACAGAGAGACTCACACAGGGAGACTCACACATAGAGACCCACACAGAGACTCACACAGAGAGAGAGACTCACACAGAGAGACTCACACACAGAGAGACTCACACAGGGAGAGACTCACACAGAGAGACTCACACAGAGAGACTCACACAGAGAGACCCACACAGAGACTCACACAGAGAGAGACTCACAGAGAGAGACTCACACAGAGAGAGACTCACACAGAGAGACTCACAGAGAGAGACTCACACAGAGAGAGACTCACAGAGAGAGACTCACAGAGAGAGAGACTCACACAGAGAGAGAGACTCACACAGAGAGAGAGACTCACACAGAGAGACTCACACAGAGAGACTCACACAGAGAGAGACTCACACAGAGAGACTCACACAGAGAGACTCACACAGCACTCGGCTCTCCTCCCAGCAGTACCCTTACTGTACCAAGTACAGCATGGAGAGACCCCCACAGGAACACCCGCGCTCACACCAGGGTAGTATGAATGAAAACCTCACTTGGTTTAGTTTAGATTTCAAGAACACTGAGTGGTCGGTCAAGCTGGTTTCAAGCAAAGACAATCGGTTTATTCTGATGTTACGTTTTGCAAAGCGGACTCTGAAAACAGGAAGTGTTTCCTTCAGTCAGACTGGTTGGACTGAAGGATCGTGGGACATTTTATAGCATGGTAGAGGAAGTCACATGACCTCAGGGACAAAGGGTAAAGGGAGGTGATGTCACAGAGCAAAGGGTGTTTCTAAACAGACAGAAAGAAGTTTACAGAGGTTGTAAACAATGAACAGAGAAGATCAATCAAATAGGAATTCAATCAACTACAGTAGGAAGATCAATCACAATAGGAAGATTCAATCACATAGGAACACAGAAAGGGGATAACACATTGATGAGACTAGAATTTCATTCACAGGAATTTCGTCATTTTAGGGACAAGGTCATTTGGCCTTCGGTGTCACTCAATTTTTTAGGGCACAAAGGCCACATGCCATGTCACAAAGGCCGTTGAGGCCATTGAATGTAATAAGAGGATTTGAAGCCTACGAATAAATGACTTTAAAGGAATAGTTCAGTGATACCTTTAACTGAATGGTCTCATTAATTTTTACCACCAAAATAAGATACAATAACTGTTCTCTATGCCCAATAAATAAGAAACATGAATGACATGAAAAACATTAATAGCCTACTTTATTCAAATTTTTGTATAAAAAGATGCCTCCATAATGTCATAAGTCATGCAATCTTTCTTTGGCTGTCAGTAATTAGCCAACGTTAGCTAACTAATTGAAGCTGTGCCTATGGTCTGTGGAGTTAGCTAGCTAGCCATCACGTAAGCTATCACCTGGCACAAAGAGAGACTTTGTCTGCTCTGGAAATTATTTTGTTGAAAAAGAAGAATAGTTGGGCAATGGCTAGGCATTTTGAACCATGTTATAATTTTATTACTTATCGATATAGTCAATTCAGACCTTGTTTGCTTGCTTGTGATCTCACTGAACTACAACACAGCAGCTGGTTGCGCGTGCCAGTTTCCCATCGCATCAAAGCCAGGCTACAATTATATACTACGGATGTAATGTTTTATTGATATCAATGTAGCCTCAATGGAATTCATTTCAGAATATTAAGAAAACGACAGGAAACCACTGATGCTTTTAAAGCAACCTTGAGAGTTAGATGGTAGCAGGGGCACAAAAGCCATGGGGGCCGTAGGGGGTAGGATTATTTTCGGGGCATCACGGCCAGAGGGAGGGGCATCGACGGCCATAGCCGTCATGGTCATCCTGTAAATCCCACCCTGGCGCACACATGCACACACACAAGCACACACACACAGATTGAACACAAATGAACGCAAGAGAACACGCTTACTCATCCTCACAGATGCACTTGCACAACACACATGCACACAATACACACACGCACACACACACACGCACACACATCACACACACACACACACACACACAGGGATATCAAGCCTCCCTGCCTCTCTGGTCACCATCTAACATGTATGTCATCCTTGGGGGGGGGGGGGGGGGATGGAGAGCTTGCTGGAACATAACATGAACCCTGGGTCCCCGAGTAAAGAGGTGTTCAATATTTCACACTGCTACGTCCAAGACATTACTGTAAAGTTGACACCTTCAGATAACAGAACGGTGTGTGCGTATGAGATTGAGAGAGGGAGAGTGTGTGCAAGTGTGTGTGCACGTGTGTGTGCACGTGTGTGTGCACGTGTGTGTGCACGTGTGTGTGCACGTGTGTGTGCATGTGTGTGAGGTGCAGGAGGTTGTTACTGGTGTTCGGTAAACATCTAATTATGCTGGAATGATATCAGGCAGATTGCAGTTGTGTAACATGGGTTATTGTGTACGTCCCTCATAACGCACAGCACCTAGATACAATTGTCCTGATAAATACATAGTGTGTGTGTGTGTGTGTGTGTGTGTGTGTGTCTGCACACTGATGACGTGATGTGCATAGGCTATTTTGGGGAAAATTCCGCCTATTTTGTACTGTTTTTTTTTAAGGCTTTATAACTCCAGATGTGCACTTTAGACACACATACACAATGGCCTATGATGAATAAGACCTCTGTACCATTTCATGTCAGTACTTCCTAACATTTATTTTCACCATCTTTTCACCATTTATGGGCTCCAAATGCAGAATTTCTGTGAAAAAAAAAGAAAAACGCATGTTTTGATTCTTAGTTTACGACTAACACAGATTTGAGGTCATACATTGAGGTCATACATTGAGTTTCGTCGAAGCAAATAGGACGTGGTAATGAATGGGCTGTCGTGTGCGACAGAGGCAGACTGTTGAGTCTTATGCCGCGTTCCAGATAGGATTTTGAGCCCGTTAGTTACGACTTCAAGTCACGACTTCATAGCGTTCCAGGCAAACTGTCTGAATGAGTGGCATTCTGGATAAATGTAAACAAGCCGATATGGTAAAAGCTTGAGATTTGGCACATTGTCAGAGCTGGCAAGCTAAACATTGTATGCCTAATTTCGCTATGCTAAGAAATCGTATGTTACATTTTATTTATTGACATCATCGACTTTTCGCCGTTTGCATGGTCACGTTCAGGTTTACCTTAATGTTAGCTAGCTAGCACTAGATCTCTTGTCAACATATTTGGGCATCATTACATACACATAGTGGATTGTAGTGCATAAGCGTTTGTATTATTTTGATTACAACGTACAAATTTACTTTACATTGCCCTAAAGTTATCTGCCATCTTGCTTAGAGGACTGTGTGACGTCAGAGAGCGCAACTGGGAGTACATCGATCTGGTACGAGTTCACGGGTGGGAAGTTACGGGTTTGACTGCCTTTCCAGTGCATTTTCACGTGTAGAAGGTCGGAAAAACACGAGTTACGGGTTGCCTGGAACACGCCAGTACAATAGAGATATTTACCTTCATAATCAACTAAAGGTTTGGTATTGTATTTACTACTTTATGACAGCTTTTGATAATATAAGAAAATTATTTGATAACAATAAAAAAATATCTGTTTTATTGTCTATAAAGTGAGCAGACACGCAGAGATATTTCATCGGTGACCTTTGGTGTTGTTTTGGTTGCTGTAATGGTTTGTAATGCGTTGGTGGTGAAAGTATACAAAGTTAAGATTCCAAATATTTTATGCAAATATTTTAGAATTATGATGTTCAATCTTTTCTTGATTTCCGCCTAAAATTTTAAGGTTATTTTTATGCATTACAGCCCAAGGGTAACACTGGGAAGTTTGACATTTTGCTCACATCAACACTACTATATACTGGTTGGAATGGTACTATATACTGGTTGAAATGGTACTATATACTGGTTGGAATGGTACTATATACTGGTTGGAATGGTACTATATACT
>NW_028176683.1:1092254-1094754 GCF_949987555.1 Borostomias antarcticus
TCTCCCTCTCTCCTCTCCCTTCCTCTCCCTCTCTCCTCTCCCTTCCTCTCCCTCTCTCCTCTCCCTTCCTCTCCCTCTCTCCTCTCGTTTCGTTTCCACTTCATCTGGATCGGTAGGTGGATCAGCGACCTCAGGCCGATACCCGACCCCTGAACCCTGACCCCAGATACCCGACCCCTGAACCCTGACCCCAGATACCCGACCCCTGAACCACGTCTGGACCGGAGCCCGATCCCGATACTGGATCGGTCCCATCTCTAAAACTCTCTCACACACTCACACACACACACACACTCACACACATACCGTACATACTCACAAACACGCACAGTGCAAACACACACACACACACACACACACACACACACACACACACACACACTCACACACATACCGTACATACTCACAAACACGCACAGTGCAAACACACACACACACACACACACACACACACACACTCACACACACATACTGTACATACTCACAAACACGCACAGTGCAAACACACACACACACACACACACACACACACACACACACACACACACACTGCAAACCCAGAGGGTTTCTTTTGCTATAGAATATTGGCCCAACATGAGGAGAGAACAGAAAGAGGACAATGATTAATTTCCCAAACGCTCCTCCTCCAGAAACACTCCTCCTCCTCCTCCTCCTCCTCCTCCTCCTCCTCCAGAAACGCTCCTCCTCCTCCAGAAACACTCCTCCTCCAGAAACACTCCTCCTCCAGAAACACTCCTCCTCCAGAAACGCTCCTCCTCCAGAAACACTCCTCCTCCAGAAACACTCCTCCTCCAGAAACACTCCTCCTCCAGAAACGCTCCTCCTCCAGAAACACTCCTCCTCCAGAAACACTCCTCCTCCAGAAACACTCCTCCTCCAGAAACACTCCTCCTCCTCCTCCACTCCTCCTCCAGAAACACTCCTCCTCCAGAAACGCTCCTCCTCCAGAAACACTCCTCCTCCAGAAACACTCCTCCTCCAGAAACTCCTCCTCCAGAAACACTCCTCCTCCAGAAACACTCCTCCTCCAGAAACGCTCCTCCTCCAGAAACACTCCTCCTCCAGAAACACTCCTCCTCCAGAAACGCTCCTCCTCCAGAAACACTCCTCCTCCAGAAACACTCCTCCTCCAGAAACTCCTCCTCCAGAAACACTCCTCCTCCAGAAACACTCCTCCTCCAGAAACGCTCCTCCTCCAGAAACACTCCTCCTCCAGAAACACTCCTCCTCCAGAAACGCTCCTCCTCCAGAAACGCTCCTCCTCCAGAAACACTCCTCCTCCAGAAACACTCCTCCTCCTCCACTCCTCCTCCAGAAACACTCATCCTCCAGAAACACTCCTCCTCCAAAAACACTCCTCCTCCAGAAACACTCCTCCTCCTCCACTCCTCCTCCAGAAACACTCCTCCTCCAGAAACACTCCTCCTCCAGAAACGCTCCTCCTCCAGAAACACTCCTCCTCCACTCCTCCTCCAGAAACACTCCTCCTCCAGAAACACTCCTCCTCCACAAACACTCCTCTTCCAAGAAACACTCCTCCTCCAGAAACACTCCTCCTCCACTCCTCCTCCAGAAACACTCCTCCTCCAGAAACACTCCTCCTCCAGAAACACTCCTCCTCCAGAAACACTCCTCTTCCAAGAAACACTCCTCCTCCAGAAACACTCCTCCTCCAGAAACGCTCCTCCTCCAGAAACACTCCTCCTCCAGAAACACTCCTCCTCCAGAAACACTCCTCCTCCAGAAACACTCCTCCTCCAGAAACACTCCTCCTCCAGAAACACTCCTCCTCCAAAAACACTCCTCCTCCAGAAACGCTCCTCCTCCAGAAACACTCCTCCTCCAGAAACACTCCTCCTCCTCCACTCCTCCTCCAAAAACACTCCTCCTCCAGAAACACTCCTCCTCCAGAAACACTCCTCCTCCAGAAACGCTCCTCCTCCAGAAACACTCCTCCTCCAGAAACACTCCTCCTCCAGAAACACTCCTCCTCCAGAAACACTCCTCCTCCAGAAACACTCCTCCTCCAAAAACACTCCTCCTCCAGAAACGCTCCTCCTCCAGAAACACTCCTCCTCCAAAAACGCTCCTCCTCCAGAAACGCTCCTCCTCCAGAAACGCTCCTCCTCCAGAAACGCTCCTCCTCCAGAAACACTCCTCCTCCTCCAGAAACGCTCCTCCTCCAGAAACACTCCTCCTCCAGAAACGCTCCTCCTCCAGAAACGCTCCTCCTCCAGAAACACTCCTCCTCCAGAAACGCTCCTCCTCCAGAAACATACACAAAGGCACATCAAATCTAGAATCAGCTCACCGACCGATCACAGACAATATGATGACAAGCACGAAATTGTGAAAAAAAAATCAAACAGAAAAACTGCTGGGGTGTGTTTGTGTGTGTGTGTACAGTATGTGTGTGTGTGTGTGTGTGTGTGTGTGGGTGTGTGTGTCTGAGTTAGTCTGGAGGAGGATGAGAACAAGG
>NW_028176683.1:1097254-1200851 GCF_949987555.1 Borostomias antarcticus
CCGAGGTTCCAACAACGGCCCACTTTACACACAGCAGGGGGGAGGAATGTGATCCAAGGATACACACACACACGGATACACACACACGGATACACACACACACACGATGCTCACATACCGGGAAACAGGTACATATATAGTCGGGAGTGTCGGTACCCGATCGGTTCCAGCTGCCCGATCGGTTCTAATATGCACGTCTGGTCCGTCATCTTGTACGGCAACACCACTTGACACACTTGATAATGGAACCGATCGGGCACTGACAACCACAAACTTGATACCCGATCCGTTACGCAATCTGCGAATACGATGTGGCGAACAGCTATTTAGCTAGCTAACATTAGCAACATATTAGACAAGTTCATAGCAGCTAGTTGGCAGTTAGCGGCTATGCAGACTAGCTAAACCTAATAACTTGGTAACGTACTGAGTGCATAAGTCAATCACCCAAAATGTTTTATTGATCAAGCAAAACATGGGCATTGCAGGCATTGTTAGTGTAATGAATCAGCAATAAAACGTAGCTACAAGCTGAACATTTTATGTGAAATACTAGCTTAATAGTCAAGTGTCAGCTCGTATGTGTAATGGTAGAATGCTTTGTGGTCATGGTTAAAAGTGATGCAACGACACCATCTAGCTGTAGCCTATGTTGGGACTGTGGGATTGCTAAAACATTTTGGGTGATTGATGTATGCCGACCGGCCATAACTGCACCTTTTATCAAGAAAGGGAATGGTTTCAATTCACATGGCATGAAACAAAGACAATGTATTATTTATGTAAATATGGACCATTTCTTACGTAATATGACATTGTAGAGGGTCATATTCTTGAGAGGATTCTTCCTCCTCTTCCCATGGACGCTGTAGACACTCCACACTCTGCTTTATCATGCAAAACAGTAATAAGTAATGAGAACCAGTAGTAGACTTTGTTACATAACCCATATAAGAACATATTGAATAAAACATAAACCTTATTCTCTCAATATCCTTAAGTTATTAAGTAGCTGAACCATTAAGTATCCTATACTTACACTTGTACCATGACTGACCAAGCTACCTACACCAATTACAAGACATTACATCAATAGAGTGGTGAGGTCTGGTGTCATTATGTGTTTCACAGAGACTCCCGGGGCCTCATTTATCAAAGAGCGTGTAAATTCAGGTGTAAAAGAGGGCGTACGACGAAAACGCGGAAAATGCACAATGTAGCGTACGACGAGAATATTTACACGCTTTTCGGATCTATCAAAAATGTCGTATGCCCTTTTCTGCACGGTAAATCCGAGACGGGCGGGGAAGGGAGCGTACGCGCACGCGCCCCGTGTTCCGCCCCCTCCACGCCCAAATCCAACCATATATGGTCAAAAGCATGAGTGGCCAAACGTGGTTTCCCGGAAGGAACCGGCTTAAAAAGGTAGCGTGGAGCACCCAGGCGGGACAATGAAACATGGAACGAAGAGCAAAGAAGAGGAACTTTTCGGAGACGGAGGTGCATGTGCTAGTTGGTGAGGTCCACGTGAGGAAGGCAATCCTCTTCGGAAGGTATAAATCGCCTACGTTTGTCTGTTTGCTCCTACAGCTTAGTAGCCTACTTTAGCTACGTGTTGTGCATCTAGGATTGGGCATACACGGACATACTGTAACATGTGGCTGCGAGTGAAGCAAACATTCTGTGGTAGGCTATGATTAAATTAGGACCAAAAACCGGGAACAATAACGCAGATGACCACTTCATAATGTTAGAACACATTAAACATTTTCCCCTCTGGGAAATTAAGACTCATCTAAATCACCCGGTAAATCACAGCATTTATTTGACTGCCAACAGAAAAACATATCAAATGAATATGGCTGCACAATGAAATGTTTAATGCATAATCAAGTTCACAGACAAACTCAAAGAAAATGATTGAAATTGTTTCTCCAGACTCTGACGTGGGGTGGGACTCAGAGGAGGGGGAGTCTGCAGTGGTCCTGGACCTGACGGTCGTGCCCCCGCGAGTTGCAGCCTCCACCTCCAGCGCGCCGACTTCCACCTTCTTATCAGCTTTGAATATATATCTTGGCAAACATAACACGGGATGATGTACAAGGAGGGGACAGATACCTAGTGAAAGTACTATTGGTTGCTAGTAAAAAGACAATAACGAGGGCTTGGTATTAGGTGGAACCCCCAACCAAGGTGCAGTGGCTGGGTGTTGTGGAGGAGATGTATGTTAGGGAGAGGTTCACGCATGCATTGAGGATGCATGAAGGAAAGTTTGAAGGGAGATGGGAAAAATGGATGGATTATAGAAGGAAGTGTGATGATACCACTAATATTAAAATTGTCATATTTGAGTAAGAAAAAAAAGCTGCATGGATGGAAGTACCCATAAGCTGTTATTGTAAGTTTTTATGTTTTATTGTATTGTCGTTGTATGGATGGAAAATGCTAATAAAGATTAAAGTAAATAAGACAAAGAATATGTATCTTGGCTATGCACACACCAATAAGCCAGCCGTCACGCGCAGCGCCTGCCTCCAGTCTAGCCCTACCCTGCTGTGCGCCAGGATGAATGAGTCATGCGTGGAGCCAGGCCACCGTGCCACTACACTTGTGATGAGCATGTCACATATGATTTGGGTATTTATAGTGTGCACATTTTAGCGATTCACATAGACGTATTCATTCACTGATGGTGCCCTTATGTGGGTGCAGTCGCCATCGCCGTCACCTCTTTGGAGTTCTATCTCGGGCCAGTAGGCCGATTAGCGCCGGATTCATTTAGGCTCGCATTACGCACAGGAGGACTGTCATTTATATGCTTACCAAACAGGTCCACATGATCACATATTAATGACAATCTAATTGGTCAATTATTGCCGTTTGATGGAGTGCCTGCATTAGGTGTGTGACATATAGCGCGGAAGGGTTAGGGACAGCGCATAGGTTCCGTTTGGGGAACAAATCCATATCGGACCATGAATGAGTCGGTTAGAGGACACGTCTAATCTAGCATTGCGATATATATTGGTGCTGAATTGGGCTATTAGCCTACATGATTGTGCGTTCATGAACTGTCGCTCTTATTCTCTCCGTCAAACATAGTAATTCACCGACGCACCACCTGCGTCGCCAGTTCCCCCTGTGTTCAAGAAGGGCGTAGAACACCGTGTAAATCGGTACGCCAACTGGAGAGGTGTCCTACAAAAGCGCGGAGAAAGGCGACTAAATTTTCGCCCTTACGGCTTGATAAATCGCAATGTGGGGGGGGCAAATGGCGTACGCCTGAACTCGCGAAAAAGACCGTGTAAAAGAAGGCGTACCTCAATGATAAATGAGGCCCCCGGACTGCAGTTAAAAGTTAACACCTCATTGAAGACATCTAGAAAATTGCATTTCCAAAATCACCTCAACACTCTAAAGGCCACACCCACAATTGTACAATGAAGATTTCCCACAGTGGTTATGAAGAATCTAGGGAGAAATGTCTCTAACATCTACAGAGTCTTACTGCTATGTATTTGATTTAATGTGTTTGTTTGTTTTCACGTGGACACTGTGTAGTCGATAGAGTGAGGGAGACAGCTGATGCTGCTGCTGCTGGGGCCATTCGGGGTAATGGGTGTCAAGAGGTCACACTTAGGCCACAGGGGGGGCCTCTCCTCTGGGGTAAATGGTAAATGGACTGCACTTATATAGCGCTTTTCCACCTTAGCGGCACTCAAAGCGCTTTACAATGGCCTCTCATTCACCCATTCACACACACATTCACACACCAATGGCGGTAGCTGCCATGCAAGGTGCTAACCTGCTCATTGGGAGCAATTTGGGGTTAGGTGTCTTGCTCAAGGAGGTATCAATGACACATCTCTATGGGACACTATAAACAGACACAACCCAGACTGACAACCAATGGTGATTAAGACATCATGTTAGGGTGACAGGCGACTCATCTGTATGGTCACTCCTCCACCTGGGCCGAGAGAGCACTATTTGACGTCTCAACCAAACCTTGAGACTTCGATTTGGAAACGGTAGGCAACTCGGCCGGACAGATTCACTGCTCTCAGCAGGCAGACACGCTGATAATGCTGAACATGCTGAAAATTAGACGTTCGCTAACGTCTCTTGCTTCATGAATATGAAGGTTTATATAACATTTCATGATTTGTTCTTGTAAAAACTGTCGCTTTGTGAATAAACATCAAATGTTGGACTTGTTAAAATATTCTCATTCAGCCTAGCTACAGCTAGCTAGCTAGTCGCTAGTGCTATAGTTTGCGTTAGCATTGGCTAGCTAACGTTAGCGTTCAAACAATGGTCAACAAAAACACATTTTAACTTAAGCCCCAAACGCACTGGAAGAGTCTGACGCTAGCGTTTTGAAGTACACCAATTGTTTTAAATGGCCGATCACGCACCAAAAGCGTTTTGAGGCGAGTCAAACTGCCTTGACGCTTCTACTCCGAACATTTTTGAGCGTTAAATGGGTAACCATGCAGCGGTTTCCCACTGCAGTCGTAGTAGAAAGGTAAGATTTTTTTTTTTTTATAAACAAATACTAGAAAGTGGTGACACAAGATTAAACAAATACGTTGATTAAAATAAATAAATAAATACTATATATGTTTTCGCACCAAACATTTCACAGGAAAGCGGGGAACGGCATGAGCTTGACTACAATCCACCTGGACCTCTTTGATGAGCTTAGGTCGTATCCAGGGTTGAGAGACATTGCTGAAAGAAAAGGTAACGGACACTTTCCATTTCACTTACGGTTCCAAACTATTGGATGTCATCGCTGTTCCTCCAAGAAATATGATATTCAATTTGTAATTCCATAGCAACTTGATTTAGCAGTGAGGGACTATAATGACACTCAACAATGAGCAACACATACATAACATTTCTTTATATTTTAATGTAGAAAATGCGAGTAAATGGCATATATTTATTTGTCTTTGGCATGTGGGGCCATGGTATAAGCGGGATAATCAACTCATAGGTGTGCGTTAAACGGTTTTAAGGCACTTCGCGGAGGCGAAACATGTTTTTGAATGATTTTTCAAGATGCCCATCCACATCCATTGTATGACCAAACAGTGGTAGAGCAATTATCAGACTTTCTCGAAAATGCTAGCTTTGTCAACATTTTGATCTGAATCATTGTATATGATCACAAGTGACCCTAAAACAGGGCTAAACATGCATTTTCCCTTTACTACTCCTTTAACAACATAGGCCTATTAAACAAAGAACGGTTTTCAGCAGAGACCGTCATATATTTTTTCTACAAGGCCTCAGTGAAGAAGTAGAAGAAGAAGAAGAGCAGTTTTCCATTAGTGGATTAGTGCAAGCACATGGCACATGGTTACTGTTACGGCATGTGGTGCCTCTGGGTGGCGCTGTGGTTGTTTTGTCTTGTCTGTTTCAGGAAGGAGACTCCAGTTCCTGCCCGGCTGCTGCACCTGACGGACGACCAGGCTCCGCCCCTCCGATCACCATCAGCTGTTTTAGTTTTGTTCTGTATATAAGCTCCCTGTTTTTGGCTGCTCACTCTCTTTTGACACCCTCACGACATGCACCCCTACGCCTGTGGTAATTGGTAAGGTCCAGGTACTGGGGCAGGATAGACAGAGGCCTCTATACATTCAACCACACGTAGGTTACTCTTTGTTAAATACACCAGGTTAGAGGTGTATTTAGAGGGGTATGCCACCTTTGTAAGTTTGTTTAGATAGTCAGGGACATTCTGCCACTGGGGCTTTGGGGGGGGTGTAGTTAGGTAGTTTAGCTTGACCTCCTTCTTAGCCATTTTATTTGGTTCAATTGTTTGGCATACTTCCGACAGGCTCCTTGACCTGGTCCTGAGGTAATGTGTATTGAGTGTTATCCCCATTTTGTTACTTAAATACACTTTGGTTTATTGCACAGTTACTTTTGTTGACTCAGTTCTTTGCTCCAGCGCACACAAGATCCTATTTACCGGTTCTGTTACCACTGTTGCTCACCCTATTTACCCCTAGACCCTGCGGGCTGTAACAGTGAGGGCTCGTCCGGGATCTTGTGTGTCCTGGAGCAAACACAGTGGTGTGTGTGCTTAAGTTTGTGTAGTTTGAGTAACTGGGTAAAGTCAGGGATGTTGCACGGCTGTGCATGTTTATTGTGGAAGTGAGGTAGTGCTTACAGAGCATACAAGCGGTTCTGAAAATGGCTTTGGCTGCTTTTGACTTTGAGGAGTTCATTAGGAACCCCTCAGTTGCCTGCCTGGTGAGCTGCCATAAGGCAGACTTGATAGCTATAGCCCAGCACTGAGGGGGCAGTGAGGAAACAGTCTAGCAAGGATGAGATCCGTCGGGCTGTGTTGTCTGGGTTGGTGGAGCTAGGGGTGTTGGTCCCGCCTGAGGTCCCAGCTGTGGAGAAGCAGGGCCCGGGGGACAGTGTTGCCCCTGCCTCTCTTGTAGAAGAGCAGCCTGCTGGTGAGGAGGAGGAGGAGAAGGATGGTGAGACAGGGTCCGCGGTGGTGGCTCCGCCGGTTATGCCACCTTACTCGCCGCCCCCGTCACCTGGGTCTGCCGGTTCTGCCACTTCTAATTCATTGTCTGTGGCCAGACTGAAGGTGCGCTTGGCACGCCTGCAGATGGAAAGAGAAGCGAGTGAGAGGCATGATTCTCTGGAGGCACAGCGCCTGGAGAATGAGCAGTTAGATTTCCAGCAGAGGAAGTTGGATGTTGAGGTCCTGCAGAAACGGATGGAGTTTGAGCACCAGATTAAGTTTAGAGCTTGACTTATAGAGACAGCGATTAGAGATGGAGCGTGCAGCTGCACTCGCCGCTCCCCCTGCTGGCTCTCCTGCTCCCGCCACTCCGTCCACTGTTTCTCTACTGGGGGAGCGCTACGATGTTAGTAGACTTGTTGCTCTTCCCACTTTTAAGGAGACAGAGGTAGATGCATTTTTTTTAGCACATTTGAATGCCTGGCTACTGTGCTAAAATGGCCAGCTGAGATCTGGACTGCTCTCATTCAAGGGAAGCTTACTGGTAAGGCTCAAGATGTTGTGGCTGCTTTGTCCCTCACTGACAGCCAGGATTATCAGGTTGTGAAGGCAGCAGTGTTAAGGGCCTATGAGTTGGTACCAGAGGCCTACCGCCAACAGTTTAGGGACTACAGGAAGGCCCCTGAACACACCTTTGTTTAATTCGCTAGGGAGAAGGAAATTCGCTTTGACAAGTGGTGCACAGCTACTAAGGCTAGTGATTACAAGTCCCTGCGTGAGCTTCTCCTTCTGGAGGAATTCAAAAAGTGTGTGCCAGAACGCTCTGTTATGTTCTTAAACGAACAGAAAGTTAACACTGAGTACATCCTCACCCATAAACACTCGTCGTTTCCCCGTGGGAAACCGGCTGACGCGACCCAGAGTGCGCAGTCCCCCAAGGGTTCCTCAGCTGGCAGTGGTAACGTTAGCTCCCGATCTAAGGAAGAGAGGGAATGTTACTTTTGTAAGAAAAAAGGACACATTGCGTCCGAGTGTTTTGCTCTAAAGCGTAAAGACAAAGCTACTGCTTCACCTAAGCCATCAGCGTTTATTAAAACGGTTTCTCTGCCAAACGAAACTCCCGGTGGTGGCTGTGAGAAACAGCCCGGCGGCTACGAGCCGTTTGTTTACAGCGGTGTATCGGGGCGATCAGTGGTACAGGCACCTGTTTGCGTGCTGCATGATATGGGAGCCTTGCAGTCTTTTCTGTTGGCTGGAGTGTTGCCTTTCTCTGAGGCGACCTCCTGTGGTACAGAGGTGTTGGTACAGGGAATTGAAATGGCTTTGCTGAAGGCTCCGTTGCACAACATACGTCTTTGCACGGACCTTGCGACTGGCTGTTTTAGGATCGCTGTGTGTGAAGCTCTCCCAGCTCCCAACATAGACCTAATATTGGGGAACGATATTGCCGGTGGTCGGATTTCTCCAGCGCTGGAAGTCTCTAACCACCCCGAGATGCCTGACACTGACCAATCAAGCTCTCTGATTTACGCTGCCTGCGTGTTAACTCATGCGCAAGCACACAAGTGGGGCGAGCAGGTCTACCTTGGAGACTCATTCCTAGCCAAGCCCCTTGTTACTGATGCTCCAGTTGCTACGCCTAGAGAAGAGAAAATGAAACGTGTCAGTCGAGCTACCCACAGTAACGTTGACTGTTACATGAGAGCTCCTGATACAAGCTCAGAAAAACGACATGTCGCTTAGGGGTTGTTTTAGTTCAGCTGTAACTCCTGAGCAGTCTAAGAGCAAGTCAGTAACTTACTATGTGGACGACGGTTTGTTGCTGCGCAAATGGACAGTCCCTGCTGCTGCCGGCATGGACTGGGGTGTGGTTAACCAGGTCCTTCAGCGGGTCCCTGAGGGACGAGCTGGCGGACCTCCGGCCGAATCCGCTGGCGGGTTCCTGGCCATTTGCACATCGAATGGCAAGCGGACCTCTGGCGAATTATCGTCAGGGACAGCAGTCCGCTAGTAATCCGAAATGCTCCCGCTATTGCTCCACCACTATTCCACCGGTAGTTTATTATATCCTAGGCCCATTGGCCCTAAGCTTATGGATTTCTATTGATAAATTAACTTACTCTGAACATTTTGGGGCAACCCT
The DNA here is from genome assembly GCF_949987555.1 of Borostomias antarcticus. Lineage (NCBI taxonomy): Eukaryota > Metazoa > Chordata > Actinopteri > Stomiiformes > Stomiidae > Borostomias > Borostomias antarcticus. Next base: position 1,105,891 of record NW_028176683.1, read on the forward strand.
TCCTTTCATAGTCTGCTAATTACTAAACATTTACCTGGTAAATACATGCAAAGTATAGCCTAATATATGATGGGTAATTACCGAGACACCTATACTGTAGGTATAATTTCAAAACAGGAGTATTTCAAATGTTCAATTACTGCACATAAATTCAATAACTGACATAGCACCACCAGGTAACCACATTTTTATATGGTAAATGGACTGCACTTATATAGCGCTTTTATCCAAAGCGCTTTACAATGGCCTCTCATTCACCCATTCACACACACATTCACACACCAATGGCGGCAGCTGCCATGCAAGGTGCTAACCTGCTCATTGGGAGCAATTTGGGGTTCAGTGTCTTACCCAAGGACACTTCGACATGTGGACAGGAGGAGGCGGGATTCGAACCGCCGACCCTACAATCATTGGACGACCAGCTCTACCACTGAGCCACAGGCCCATATAAAGCCCCATATATAGCTTCTATAACATCCACTGACAAAAAATCATCCACACCGTGGCTTGAACCTGCGACCTTCAGCATGGGAGGCGGACGCCCTATCCACACCACCAAGGATCTGGACCGATCCACACCACCAAGGATCTGGACAATCTGCGGTGTCAAAGGCTCCATCCAAAATGGTCGGCAGCTGCCTTGCTGTCTAGTGAGGCAGTATCCGTTGTCTGAGGAAGAGCGTTGTTGCTCGAAACGTCATATTTTTTGTCCATAAATAATCTAAATGGGAGCAACAGTGTGTGGACTCTTACTTTCTTTGGCAGGATCCTTTGGAGGCAGCGTTTTTTTCTCTAAAGTTTCCTGGAAAGGAGTCTGAATTGAGACGGACGTCCAAGGAAGCAATGCGTAACGACGTCATGATGCTAAATACCTGGCGGTCAATCATCACATTCTGGAAAGTGTTTCCTATGTATCAGTTGTCAAAACGATAAGCCGACAAACTGGTTGTTATGCTGGTCAGCTAACGTGTTCCTGAATAAATGCTTGTCTAATAGCCTACGTTTGACTGCCTGTAGCCATCACGAATGGTCCTAGCTTCAGATGAAGGAACAAGTTTCTTTTTTGTATCCTGTTTTTTTAACAACTGCTAAGACAACAAAAGAGTAAGCTAGTTACTTTAGCTATGTAGCTAGCTAACGATATTGTGATATGTTCTGGGACCATTGCCTCTTGTGGTGGCAACATAGAACTGCAGGTCAACAACACAATGGAGGAAGGGAGGGAAGGAGCATGGATGTATTAATAGAACTGGATACAGCCACTCCATTCACTGACCGCTATCAACAATGAAGCCCTATTGAACCGCGCCATCTTGGCAAATTTGTAGTCATTTGACCATTTCCGGTGACTTTTGTACTTGCGCAGTTGAGCTTTTCTGGCTTTCCGGTGACTTTTGTACTTGCGCAGTTGTGCTTTTCTGTCCTACGCGCGTCCACGGTCAACGTTGGCGTTGACCACTTCTAGCTATCGAATGGCCGACTGGTGTAAGATGGATAGCCTAACGTTAGAGAGATAAATATAGTCTATGGTTATGTTAATAAATCTAACAATGATGTTGTAACATGCATGCAGCACTGCCAATCTGAACGATTGATTCATTATTACCATGGATCGGTATTGGGATTGATCAAGGGCGAATGTGAAATAGCAGCCAGGAACTCAGCGGGTTATCCGAGATGCGGTAGCCGCGGCCAAAGCTCCTGCTGGCGGGGAGTGAAGCTCTTCAACTCGCCTGTCACTGGCTCCCTGGAGGAATTTAGCCTGGCTGCAATAACGTTATCGCGAACGGAATGAATACCATCTACTAGCAAACAAAACATGTTCAGCTATAATTAACCTGTTAAAACTAAGATGCCTGGATGAAAAAATAATGTCTCCAATGGATATATTTTACAAAAACAGGTTAATATGCAAGCCGGTTTTCATTGCTAAATCAAAGCGGGGAGAGCCGGGAACGTGCGTGGACGCGCGTGGGACAGAAAAGCACAACTGCGCAAGTACAAAAGTCACCGGAAATAGCAAAATGACTACAAATGGCGCGGTTCAATAGGCCTTCACTTTAGATTTCGAATCCTGGGGGCTTGGGAAGGAGGGAGGGGGCATGGATGTATTAATAGAACTGGATGAGGTGACTACGTTGACGCCTCGTTCTTGAGAGTGAAGCTTTCTGAAGGGTCCACCGACCCCTTTTGACATGCGCAGTTGTGTTTTTTGCATCACAGGCATGCGCAGTTGTGCTTTTTAACCACGTGATTTGTTGAACCGGCCGCGTCACGAAGTTTACACGTTCATGTGGATGTTTAATGCGCGTTCACCGCTCTCCCCGCTGTATGGCGTGTCCCTGCATTAGCATTGTTAAGTACCTGCCATCAAATCACGATTCTGTCAAATATAGCGTTTCGAAAAATTATTCCTTTATCCAGACATCTTAGTTTTACCAGTTTCATTATAGCGGAGCAGGTCATATTTGCTCGTATGTGGTATATATTCTGTTCACAACTTCGCGATCGTACAGCCAGGCTCCAGAGCTCCAGAACCCGTAGCCATAGCAGAGGAGCGGGGGAACAGAGCGCTCCTGTTGGGTACAGGAACGCGGCTAATAGGGGAGTTTGTGGTGCTATTTTCCATTCGCCCTTGATGAATCCTAACACAAATCCATATCTATAACATATTCATTCTTCTTATTATAGCAGGCGCCACTGACACAAACGCATTGCTGCAGTCGGTGTTGGCGTGTGACTTGCTCTTCTTGTGTGTGTGTGTGTGTGTGTGTGTGTGCAGGGCTGCCAAGTTTGACCAAAAACTTGGAGTGAGATGTATCCCCTTCCCCGTTCATTTTATTGTCGGGCGAGTTGTTGACGGGGGGGGGGGGGGGGGGGCTTTTGCCCTGAATTCTGCACCTTTGGTCGTGAGGCGGGGTTCGTTCGTCCGGGTTGGTCATTTCTCCCTGGCTATGGGCCTGTAGTATGGAGGGGTCATTTCTCCCTGGCTATGGGTCTGTAGTATGGAGGGGTCATTTCTCCCTGGCTATGGGCCTGTAGTATGGAGGGGTCATTTCTCCCTGGCTATGGGCCTGTAGTATGTAGGGGTCATTTCTCCCTGGCTACGGGCCTGTAGTATGGAGGGGTCATTTCTCCCTGGCTATGGGTCTGTAGTATGTAGGGGTCATTTCTCCCTGGCTATGGGCCTGTAGTATGGAGGGGTCATTTCTCCCTGGCTATGGGCCTGTAGTATGGAGGGGTCATTTCTCCCTGGCTATGGGCCTGTAGTATGGAGGGGGGGTCATTTCTCCCTGGCTATGGGCCTGTAGTATGGAGGGGGGGTCATTTCTCCCTGGCTATGGGCCTGTAGTATGGAGGGGTCATTTCTCCCTGGCTATGGGCCTGTAGTATGGAGGGGTCATTTCTCCCTGGCTATGGGCCTGTAGTATGGAGGGGTCATTTCTCCCTGGCTATGGGCCTGTAGTATGGAGGGGTCATTTCTCCCTGGCTATGGGCCTGTAGTATGGAGGGGTCATTTCTCCCTGGCTATGGGCCTGTAGTATGGAGGGGTCATTTCTCCCTGGCTATGGGCCTGTAGTATGGAGGGGTCATTTCTCCCTGGCTATGGGCCTGTAGTATGGAGGGGTCATTTCTCCCTGGCTATGGGTCTGTAGTATGGAGGGGGGGGTCATTTCTCCCTGGCTATGGGCCTGTAGTATGGAGGGGTCATTTCTCCCTGGCTATGGGCCTGTAGTATGTAGGGGTTGGTCATTTCTCCGCGTGAGAATTGTGTGGCGTGTGAGCGGGAGAAGAGGCTGAAATGTGTGTCTTACGCTCAATGTGTGAGACTCGGCAGCCCTGTGTGTGTGTGTGTGTGTGTGTGTGTGTGTGTGGGTGCAAGCCTCCTAGTGTGTGTTTGTGCTCCTGCATCAGACAGAGAAATACGCCGATAGCCCTTGACAAAAACAAACTGCCCAGATTGGTCTTGACTCCGCTCCCCTCCGTCTCTCCTCTGTGTCCTCTGCTGGTGTTCCTCCCCTCGGTGTGGCCGAGAGGGCTGGGTGTGGTACACTGTCTCAGAGCGCCCTCTGTTGGCGCGCCGCGGCACTGCGCCTGCCTCTGAGGTCAGCCTCGCAAGAGAGGGCGTTTCAACAAAGACGACACAAAATCGTTTGATCGAAATGTAGTGATTTTATTTCATGCTACAGCAGAATCCGTTAGTCATTTGATAACGACCTGAAGTAAATAAATACAGCATAACGGTCATATAAGAGAAATAAAAAAAATAATTTGCACTTGCAGAGGAACTCAAGTTACAAAAGAACAAAAGCATATTGAAATCACACATTGAATCTCTTCTGATTTTGTAGCACTATGAAAGTGATTCTGTGGAGATATTTTTGATATCTCGGATTCCACAGTGTTTGACTGATTTGAGTGTTTGCTGATTTCAGAGGTAAATTTGTTACATTCATGACCAGCCCATTTTCATGATTTCAAAATAATGAGCGGTAGATAAGCACAAACAAATTCAAAGAAGCAAGAACAATTGTTAGCACACGGGGGTGTTTTGCAAAGCAAGATTCACAAGTTTAGCCACACCATGGGCCCAACCCTGACAATGTCCTAGATTCAACAACATCAAACTTGTTCAAAGTACTTTACGGAAGGATTTGGAGACTCACTCAATGATCCTGCATTCTGACCAGCCAGACACACCCTCTCCAAAGTGAAATAACTTTAAATGAGGACCACAATGCTGCAACATTGCCAGTGTTGTCTGAATGCCGACAGACGGCGTCATTATCACCTTGTAGGCCCGGTCTGGTCCCTATCGAACCCCTGGGCAACATATATACTGATTATCCCCCCCAATGTCCCACAATCTGTGATAAAACATCAGGAGATCAATCACAGCAGATTAACACAAATCTGGCAACATCTCAGTCAGAATATCATCCGATGGAGGTTATATTAACGTCGGGACTTGATCACAACTCTGGCTCGTTGCTATTCTGCACCAAGATCAAATATTGATTGAAATGCTGTTCTAGTTCTGTTTGGAGTGACTGGACAGATGGAGGAACAACGCCAGAGACAGACCTGACACTGCGGTTTTAAACCTTCTGTGCTGGGATTCAAACTCATAGAGGAATCATTCCCTATAAGTCTTTAAGCTTAGGGAGAACAAACCTTCCAGAAAACCCTTTTAAAGCGTCGCCAGACGGTAGCGCAATGTCCACGTTGCAGTGTGGAATAGCCCCACTTTTAAAAGTGCTTAAAACACACACACACACACACACACACACACACACACACACACACACACACACACACACACACACACTCCTCTGATACTTGGCAGTTTCTACACACCCCAAGCTCAGTCTGAGTCCATATGCTACATTCTGATCCACCCAAACATGCTCTGGCTCCTCAAAGTCACCTTCAAAACGCACGCGCATGCACACCAGTACCCCCTTGATAAAGCCCCACAGTCTGGTCACAATTAGTACCCACTAAACCCAGACGTACCCTCTCGAAATTAACTCACCAAGCTCTGTAATAAAGCCATGAACACAAACACGCCACAATGCACCAAAAAGCAGTCTATTGGGGTTCATTTACATGTTTATACCATCTTTAAGTCAAACTATCGTTCAAATCCCCGAAATACTGTCAGTGAGAACCCAGCTGAAACATGTCTGGTAGCTTTCTTTCAAGAATTTCAAAACGGAGAGAGAAAATGGGTCCCCACAAAGTAAGGAATTCAAAGATAGTTTGACTTCAGAAATAATGGCATAAACCCAGATAGACTGTCATTGTATTTTATTATCAATATCTATCTCTCTCTCTCTGTATGAAGAACTGATAAACAGCTCCGCCCTGTTCAGAACACCTGTTCAATAATCATTTGATTTGAGATGTTAGGTGTGACATTCAAGGGAAATAAAAAAAACAATGCTTGTCTGTCAACTGCGTATAGCTCCATGCCCAAAACTCTGAACTATCCCTTTAACGTATTACGTTGATGTACTGACATCATCCGCTGCCGAGGCCTGCAGGAGCATCTGGTGATCCTCTGTGTGTCAGCAAGACGTGATGAGGGTCATCTGAGGACAGAGTTCCCCTACTGACCACACAGAGAGAGAGAGAGAGAGAGAGAGAGAGGGAGAGAGAGAGGGAGAGAGAGAGAGCCCCCTACTGATCAGAGAGAGAGAGAGAGCCCCCTACTGACCACACAGAGAGAGAGAGAGAGAGAGAGAGGGAGAGAGAGAGCCCCCTACTGACCACACAGAGAGAGAGAGAGAGAGAGAGCCCCCTACTGACCACACAGAGAGAGAGAGAGAGAGAGAGCCCCCTACTGACCACACAGAGAGAGAGAGAGAGAGAGAGAGGGGGAGAGAGAGAGAGAGAGGGGGAGAGAGAGAGAGAGTTTGAGATGGAGAGAGAGAGAGAGAGAGAGAGAGAGTTTGAGACGGAGAGAGAGAAAGAGAGATGGACACCTCCTTTTGTTTTTTGGCTGGTGTTTTCTGCACCTCCACGCTTCTCCACCCTTCCTCCTCACCATTGTGTTTGTCAGGGACAGTGTTCATGAACACGTCTACAACTAGACCAGGAGGCCCTGGACAACAACACCTACACTGCTGATTCAGCTGGTTATGTAGGGTTAGTTTGATCTGATCTGATTCAGCTGGTTATGTAGGGTTAGCTTGATCTGATCTGATTCAGCTGGTTATGTAGGGTTAGTTTGATCTGATTCATCTGGTTATGCAGGGTTAGTTTGATCTGATTCATCTGGTTATGCAGGGTTAGCTTGATCTGATCTGATTCAGCTGGTTATGTAGGGTTAGTTTGATCTGATTCATCTGGTTATGCAGGGTTAGTTTGATCTGATTCAGCTGGTTATGCAGGGTTAGCTTGATCTGACCTGATTCAGCTGGTTATGCAGGGTTAGTTTGATCTGATCTGATTCAGCTGGTTCTGTAGGGTTAGTTTGATCTGATCTGATTAAGCTGGTTCTGTAGGGTTAGTTTGATCTGATTCATCTGGTTATGCAGGGTTAGTTTGATCTGATTCAGCTGGTTATGCAGGGTTAGCTTGATCTGACCTGATTCAGCTGGTTATGCCAGGGTTAGCTTGATCTGATCTGATTCAGCTGGTTCTGTAGGGTTAGTTTGATCTGATCTGATTCAGCTGGTTCTGTAGGGTTAGTTTGATCTGATTCATCTGGTTATGCAGGGTTAGTTTGATCTGATCTGATTCATCTGGTTATGATCTGATTCAGCTGGTTATGCAGGGTTAGTTTGATCTTATTCCTGTATTATAATAGTCTGTTTGTTAATTGTCTTGGCAGCGTGCATCTCCCTCTGCTGTCATGGCCGTGCGGCCTGGTTAGTAGGAAGGTTGTAGGAAGGTTGTGTGGGAGTTTCTTTAGAGCCCTGCTGTGCTGCAGCCCCCATTCCACCTCCCACTCAAACCCACTCAAATCTTTACAATCACATCGGAGAAACACTACATCCATTCGTCTCGCTGACCTCCATGTTCACTCAGTCCGTTAAAACTCTAGGTACAAAGTAGCCCTTACAAGCCTCATTATTAACCCCAAACCCATTAAAGTAGGCTAGATTATAATACAATCACGCGTTGTGCTCTTTGAGCTGTAAGCTACGCTAGCTTACCCTGTCCCCGGATTCACACTAACAGTGGCTCACATCCCATGACTGTACCTCTACAATAGGGCTGGGTTCAAGAAATACATTCATCCATTCTGAATCAAATGATTCAGAATCGATTCATGAATCCCAAAATGGATCTTTTATTTAATGACTGAATGAATAAATGAAGGAATGAATAGTTCATTCATTCATTCAATGATTCATTCATTCATTTTTGGAAATCAGTATCGATACCCAGCCCTAGTATTGATGAACTTGGCAGTCATGTAATTAAGGTTACAGCAAAAAAAAATAAAAAAGTTTTAGTAACACTAACCGAATCGATATTGAATCAAATCGAATTGAATCGTGATTCTGAACCTTGTGAATCGGAATCGAATCGATTCTTGAAATTGGAGTGGATACCCAGCCCTAGTCTAGAACCTTCCACCGTCAGCACACACAGACCGACAGTACAGGAGGATTCTAGCACCAACGTAACACGCACTCAACGGGGACCTATTATGGAAACACACACATTTCCAGTGCTTGTACACGTACATTTGGGTCTTTGATGGGCCGACCAACACACACAAATATGTCCTTCCAAATAACACAACCCGGGGGGGGGGGGGGGGCAGACAGATTCTGATAATGTGTGATTAAACAAGCTGTTCAGATTTGGCTTCGGACATCGGTCGTCCTTCAGGCCTCATTAGAATTACCCCGCCCCCATCTGAGAAGAACAAAAAATAAAATGAATAAATGAATAAAATAAAAAAGTGAACTAGCCATTCAGAAATGTCCTGGGCTGCGTTCCGAATCGCATACTTCTACTTCTTACTACCAGTACCTACTACAGCTGCCCTTAGAAAGTACGTACTTTGCAAGAAGTAGGCATCCAATTGGGACATACTACCTTGTCATAACATTGCGCCTTGAAATTTGCCCACATCCGTCGCCGTCCATAACGCGACATTCGTCTACGGCTGTCACGACTCGCGCATGTGACGCACATTTCCGCTGCGCACAGGATTGTGGGTCAGAATAGCCAGAAAAGCCTGCTGGCTTGCATACTGCAAAATACGACCGGATGTAGTAGGACATCCTGGTACTTTTGCCATACTGCATGTGGCATACTATGTATTGGGACATACTACATTCTGTTTTGGCATACTATATAGTAGGGTAGTATGCTATTCGGAACGCAGCCCTGCTGCATTTGCATTGTTTGAGCTTCTGGAGGCGTGGCCAGAGTGGGGGCGGGAAGCAGTAGCTCATTTGCATTTAAAGCTACAGACACAGAAAGGGTGTGTCCAGGACAGGACTGAAACGGAGGGGTAGAGAGGCATGCTAGGATGCTTCATCCAAGTGGGACTTTCAGCACCCCAGAGAGCTATAATATAATATTATTAACTTAATGAAATGGGCCAATATAGGGATCTTTAACTGCCTCCGCCTTTAACCCCCAACTGAATCAGACAGTCCCTCAGAAGCCTCACTCGACGATAGACTGCTTCAAGCTGTCGGAGAAGTGTGAAAGGCAAACCGCTAAAACTGATCTAGGATCAGTATGATGGACAAGGTGAAGATTGGAGTCTTGGAGTACAGACTGATTCTGAGTCAGTTATGGGAGGTTCGGAGACTGTCGCTTCTACGGGTGAGAAGGCGGAGGATATTCTCCACCCCTCCTGGCTCTTTGGTACATTCCGTCGTAGTGAGCTTTGAAATGGTGGGACCCCACTGGGCAGTACCATTCATTTAAGGGGGGGGGGGGGGGAGAAGACTGAACCCTCCCAGGAATTTAGTCTGTCACATAAAAAAAAAATCAACAAACATTAAAAATACCTGAGAGAGAGGGGGAAGACAGAGAGACCTAGGGAAGAGACAGGGATGAACAGAACAGGAGAACGCAGGAAGAAAATGAATCTTTGTTCAAAGACCTCGTTTCCCCAAACACCACATTCAGTTCCATCACACGTGCCATGACACGTCAGTTCCATCACACGTGCCATGACACGTCAGTTACATCACATGTGCCATGACACGTCAGTTACATCACATGTGCCCTATTCTATTAGGAGGGGGGTGATTCGGTATTGAGAATTTGTTTTGTGTGTAGACAAGCAGACCCATAAAGGCGCGCACACACACACACACACACAGCACACAACACACAACACACACACATCTCTCTGTGGAAGTAGCAGACTCGTCTAGGGTGTGTTCTCTCCAGCACCGTCTGAAACAGTCTCATTAGGGCCAAGCTCGTTAGGAGCAGCCATCTCCGTGGTAACAAACTGGGCAAGGCACCTCGGCCTATCAAACGAAGCCCGTCTGTGACATCGCTACCGAACACAAGTCCGTCGATGTCTTCTGTCGGCCGGCGCATTCGGGTCATTATTTGCTCCCGTGAGCTTTTCTTGTGTGCGTGCGTGTTCTGGTGTAGCGGCGCCCCGCTGTTAGCGTTAGCTTAGCGTTGGTGAGGGAGCAGCATGACAGCGCTCACTAAAGAAGCCTGAATGGTCAGCTCCGCCCACTTGTGTACAGGAGCCCTGTAGAATGTGTGTGTGTGTGTGTGTGTGTGTGTGTGTGTGAGAGAGAGAAAGAGAGTGAGACAAACGGCCAACGCCACCGTCTCCGGGAACGGCGACCGGGCCGCCTCAGTAGAACTTGTCGTCGATGCGGAAGTGCGGGCGCGTGACGTCGTCGGGGTTCAGGAAGACCGAGATGGACTTCCCGGGGTTCTCGGTGACCAGCTGCTGCAGCCGCCGCGCCAGCTTGTCGTCCCCCTGCGGCGTGACCGCGCCGCCGTTGGCCAGGCAACGCCCCGGCGAGCCCCCGTGCCCGTTGGCGGCGGCCGCCGCCTCCTTCTTCAGCTGGCCGGCCTGCCGCGTCTGGTCCAGGGCGGCGCGCAGGTGCTCGCCGGGGTCGGAGCGCACGTGCGCCAGCTTCCTCGCCGCCAGCAGCGCCTGCTCGTCCGTCAGGTGCTCCAGCATGTTGCACTGCGGCAGGAAGTAGTTGGGGCAGCTCTTTCCCAGGACGCAGTGCGCCAGGTCGTCCAGGAGGCCCAGCAGGAGGCGGGCGGGGACGTCGGGCTCGGGCCGGGAGAGGTAGGCGGCGGGCAGGCGGTCGCACGCCCAGAAGAGGAGCGTGCGCAGGTGGTAGGGCGAGAGGCCGGCGCGTGGGCGGGACAGCACGCGGGAGAGGACGGCCCTGGCGGCCTGGAAGGCCTGGGCCATGGGGTACGGGATGCACTTCTTCAGCTGCACCTGGAGACGAGAGAGAACGCAAAGGGGGCGGGAACCGCATCAAGTCACGTTCGTTCACGGATAACGGCTTGGGATGAGGGTATAGGGATGAGGGTATAGGGATGAGGGTATAGGGATGAGTGAAATCTTTGCTACATAACTGTTTTGTATTCCTTCTATGTATGTAACTCTCCTACTGTGTACTATTTGCCCCACTATTTTAAGACTGTATATTTATTTGCCCAGGGACTGCGGGTGGAAATTAGCTGTTTAGCTATAACCTTGTACAGTGCATCTCTCCCTATTCTATAGGGTAAATGTCTACTGTACCTTGTCCCCGTCTTAAAAATACAATCAATCAATCAATCAATCAAGCAAGCAAGCAATCAATCAATCAATCAATCAATGAGCCATCTCGTTTTCGGACCGGAAACGAGGGGATCCGGAACGTACCATACGATAGACTCCATCACATCGTTCCCTTAAACCCACAGTGACGCACGCGAAATGAGTTGGAACTAAGTAGGCTTGTAATCATGATGGAACAAACAGATAAACGACCAGCAACGCAACGTTGAGGCAGGAAGACATCAACTCTGGAAGCGCTGGCATGAGGTTTTAACAAAGAATAATAATGAGTTCCTGAAGATGCAGAACGAGTCAATCGCCGCTCATGTTAACGGGCAGACTTTTCCAGTCGGAAGGTGCTTTGAGTTACAAGTCGCACTGAAATGAAAAAAGCATTCTGTGCCATTTTGGTTCACATAATTAGTCATAGTGTTCACCTATTCAACGATGTATGCCAAAAAAATTACAAAATTCTACTTTTGTTGTAATCTTATATCAACGTATATAATTTCTTACTTCCTGGAAAACGGTATGTCACGTGCAGTGACGACAACAGGTACCTTAGATTTTAGGCCAATAATCTCACAACATCCACCCGTCAATCAACGCTCTCCTTCTATCGAATCTGTCTCAAGTTGTTAAAACCCGTCCACTGGTCAATTATCCAATCAAATTCCTCTAAACATATGTCCCACCCTCATAGCTTGTCTGCGTCGGAAATACGTCAAACTACGGAAGTTAGATGATCTCAAACGTCCGTTTCAGTGCGACTTTAAAAACGTGTCCGTGAAGCGAGAAGCGAACGCCATTGTTCCGAGTTTGAAGCGAGTCGTACGGACGACTAAGGTTGTACGTTAAGACCAAGCGCCGTCCGACAAGAACAGTCCGCCCACAGAAGACCTCGCGGAGAAGCCGAAGAGACGGACACGGTAGCTTCCGCCAAAGAGATAACAAGCAACGTAAAGCACGCTTTGACGAATCTAAACCCCCCCCTTTCCGCCATCACACCCACCTCGCTCCGCGAGAACGCCAGCCGCCACTCGCGGTCGGCCCGCCCGCCGGCCGGCGCCGCGCACGGCAGCAGGTAAAACCCGGAGATGGCGTCCTCCTCTGTGACCTTGCCGTCCCAGAAGTGGTTGGCGGTGAGCCAGCCCTGCGCCACGGCGGGCCAGCCTCGAAACGACACCACGGGCAGCAGGTCGTACAGCACGCGGCTCGCCCCCGTGGTCAGGATCAGCGTGGTCAGCGGGCCGTTGCGCTCCAGACGCTCGGGCACCGGGATCCCCCTCTGGGGGCTGCGCCGTAGCTCCGCCACCGCCTCGCCCACCACGCCCCAGAACCAGTCTGCGACCAGCGCCGGAGAGAAGTAGCAGCCGTCCAGCAGCTGTGGCGGCGGCGGGCGGAGGGACGGGATGGCGCCGCGGGCCTCGCCGCCGTCGTCTTCTTCGTCCAGCGGGAGGCCGTCGCTCTCGTCCTGGCAGCACAGGCGCCAGCGGGCCACGGTGGCGGCGTCGCAGAGGCGCAGGCTGAGCCAGGAGTGGCACGGCGCCGAGCGCCGCATGTCCAGCGTGACGGGCTGGTTGCGGTCGTGCAGCTTGAGGGCGGGCACCAGCAGCGTGAAGTCCAGGTCGTAGTCCACGCCACGGGCGTAGTCGCCCAGGTCCTCCGGGCCCAGGTCCAGGACGCCCTCACGGGCGCCGCCCGACAGGAGCAGGTACTCGTTGGCCACGGGGAGACGCTGGTCCACCTTCTGGACCAGGCCTGGAGAGAGAGAGAGAGAGAGAGAGAGAGAGAGAGAGACAGAGAGAGAGAGAGACACACACACACACACACACACACACACACACACACAGAAAGAGAATGAATGAAACACGAGTAACACCAAACAGTCTTTTACTTGGACGTGGGCAGCTTTGTAAGGTGATGCATACATTCATAAGTACACCTTGTTTTGATATGAAAAGAGTGCGCATGTAAGGTTCTTGACTGCTGGTGTTTGATGTAGAGTAGCCCCCCCCCCCCCCCCACGCTCCAGCCCTGACTACACAGGGGGGGGGGCTTTACTTAATACAGCTGCTTCGGGAAAAAGCTGCCAAGCAACAACTCAGCCGGGAACGGTCACCGCCGGTGTGGAAAGTGATTTAAAGTGAATGAGAAACAGAGAAAAAGGGGAGGGAGAGAGAGGGAGAGAGAGAGAGAGTGAGTGAGAGAGGGAGAGAGAGAGAGAGGGAGAGAGAGAGTGAGTGAGAGAGAGGGAGAGGGAGAGGGAGAGAGAGAGGGAGAGTGAGTGAGAGGGAGAGGGAGAGAAGGAGAGAGAGTGAGTGAGTGAGAGAGGGAGTGAGAGAGAAAGGGAGAGAAGGAGAGTGAGTGAGAGGGAGAGGGAGAGAGAGAGAGAGAGAGGGAGAGAGAGAGTGAGTGAGTGAGAGAGAGAGGGAGAGAAGGAGAGAGAGTGAGTGAGAGAGAGAGAGAGAGAGAGAGAGGGAGAGAAGGAGAGAGAGTGAGTGAGTGAGAGAGAGAGAGAGAGAGAGAGAGAGGGAGAGAGAGTGAGTGAGAGAGAGAGGGAGAGTGAGTGAGAGAGAGAGAGAGAGAGAGAGAGAGAGAGAGGGAGAGAAGGAGAGTGAGTGAGTGAGAGAGAGAGAGAGAGGGAGTGAGTGAGAGAGAGAGAGAGAGAGAGTTGGGGGGGGGGCAGAAAAGAGAATGAGGAGCGGGTCATAAAAAACAACAACACTGCTTTGGATTCTAATAACGTATCGATCAAACTCGGAGTCGATAATTCCCCCCCGCAGATAAATAAAAGCGTTGGCAGCTGCTCAGCACAAGCACAGCAGAGCCAGGACTCTCTGCCCGGGAGCTGGGTTTACCAGGCACTTCTGAACTACAAAACCCACAATCCTCTCCCTTGGAGAGCCCTGTTATAACCTCCACCTCCTCGAGGAAGAAGTCAGTCGCACCTTGACCCTGAAGCAAACTCCCTGGCCTGTCGGCGGGGTCAGGGGTGAAGGTTGAGGGTGTGGGGGGCGTTGCGGGCTGCAGACGGGCGGAGGCATGCGGGCAGAGAGGTTGCAGCAGCCGAGGAAGAAAAGCCTCCTAACGCGATTTCCCTCATCCAATTAGAGGGGCGCTACCCTAGTGGCTGAACCAAAGCTAGAGCCCGGAATGAGCAAGCGAGCGAGTGTGTGTGTGTGTGTGTCTGTCTGTGTATACAGCCTGTACTGTGTGTGTGTCTGTCTGTGTATACAGCCTGTACTGTGTGTGTGTGTGTCTGTCTGTGTATACAGCCTGTACTGTGTGTGTGTCTGTCTGTGTATACAGCCTGTACTGTGTGTGTGTGTGTGTGTGTGTATACAGCCTGTACTGTGTGTGTGTGTATACAGCCTGTACTGTGTGTGTGTGTGTGTATACAGCCTGTACTGTGTGTGTGTGTGTGTGTATACAGCCTGTACTGTGTGTGTGTCTGTTTCAGAGCCACTGCAAGACTAACACCGAACCAGAGCATTAAACAAAGAGAGGTAAAAGGAATTAGATGCTTTGGATACACGAACCAAGAACTAAACAACCTCATTATAGTGATACACGAACCAAGAACTAAACAACCTCATTATAGTGATACACGAACCAAGAACTAAACTACCTCATTATAGTGATACACGAACCAAGAACTAAACTACCTCATTATAGTGATACACGAACCATGAACTAAACTACCTCATTATAGTGATGCACGAACCATGAACTAAACTACCTCATTATAGTGATGCACGAACCATGAACTAAACTACCTCATTATAGTGATACACGAACCATGAACTAAACTACCTCATTATAGTGATGCACTAACCATGAACTAAACTACCTCATTATAGTGATACACGAACCATGACCTAAACTACCTCATTATAGTGATACACTAACCATGACCTAAACTACCTCATTATAGTGATACACTAACCATGACCTAAACTACCTCATTATAGTGATGCACTAACCATGACCTAAACTACCTCATTATAGTGATACACTAACCATGACCTAAACTACCTCATTATAGTGATACACTAACCATGACTTAAACTACCTCATTATAGTGATACACGAACCAAGAACTAAACTACCTCATTATAGTGATGCACAAACCAAGAACTAAACTACCTCATTATAGTGATACACGAACCAAGAACTAAACTACCTCATTACAGTGATACACGAACCAAGAAGTAAACTACCTCATTACAGTGATACAGGAACCATGAACTAAACTACCTCATTACAGTGATACACAAACCATGAACTAAACTACCTCATTATAGTGATGCACTAACCATGAACTAAACTACCTCATTATAGTGATACACGAACCATAAACTAAACTACCTCCTTATAGTGATGCACGAACCAAGAACTAAACTACCTCATTATAGTGATGCACTAACCATGAACTAAACTACCTCATTATAGTGATACACGAACCATGAACTAAACTACCTCATTATAGTGATGCACTAACCATGAACTTAACTACCTCATTATAGTGATGCACTAACCATGAACTAAACTACCTCATTATAGTGATACACGAACCATGAACTAAACTACCTCAATATAGTGATGCACGAACCAAGAACTAAACTACCTCATTATAGTGATAAACGAACCATGACCTAAACTACCTCATTATAGTGATACACGAACCATGAACTAAACTACCTCATTATAGTGATACACGAACCATGAACTAAACTACCTCATTACAGTGATACAGGAACCATGAACTAAACTACCTCATTACAGTGATACACAAACCATGAACTAAACTACCTCATTATAGTGATGCACTAACCATGAACTAAACTACCTCATTATAGTGATACACGAACCATGAACTAAACTACCTCATTATAGTGATGCACGAACCAAGAACTAAACTACCTCATAATAGTGATGCACTAACCATGAACTAAACTACCTCATTATAGTGATACACGAACCATGAACTAAACTACCTCATTATAGTGATACACGAACCATGAACTAAACTACCTCATTATAGTGATGCACTAACCATGAACTAAACTACCTCATTATAGTGATACACAAACCATGAACTAAACTACCTCATTATAGTGATGCCCGAACCATGAACTAAACTACCTCATTATAGTGATACACTAACCATGACCTAAACTACCTCATTATAGTGATACACGAACCATGAACTAAACTACCTCATTATAGTGATACACGAACCATGAACTAAACTACCTCATTATAGTGATACACTAACCATGAACTAAACTACCTCATTATAGTGATGCACGAACCAAGAACTAAACTACCTCATTATAGTGATACACGAACCAATAACTAAACTACCTCATTAGTGATACACGAACCATGAACTAAACTACCTCCTTATAGTGATGCACGAACCATGAACTTAACTACCTCATTATAGTGATACACGAACCATGAACTAAACTACCTCATTATAGTGATACACGAACCATGAACTAAACTACCTCATTATAGTGATACACGAACCATGAACTAAACTACCTCATTATAGTGATACACGAACCATGAACTAAACTACCTCATTATAGTGATGCACTAACCATGAACTTAACTACCTCATTATAGTGATACACGAACCATGAACTAAACTACCTCATTATAGTGATACACTAACCATGACCTAAACTACCTCATTATAGTGATACACGAACCATGAACTAAACAAACTCCTTATAGTGATGCACGAACCATGAACTTAACTACCTCATTATAGTGATACACGAACCATGAACTAAACTACCTCCTTATAGTGATGCACGAACCATGAACTTTACCTCATTATAGTGATACAGGAACCATGAACTAAACTACCTCATTATAGTGATACACGAACCATGAACTAAACTACCTCATTATAGTGATGCACTAACCATGAACTAAACTACCTCATTATAGTGATACACGAACCATGAACTAATCTACCTCATTATAGTGATACACTAACCATGACCTAAACTACCTCATTATAGTGATACACTAACCATGAACTAAACTACCTCATTATAGTGATACACTAACCATGACCTAAACTACCTCATTATAGTGATGCACTAACCATGAACTAAACTACCTCATTATAGTGATACACGAACCATGACCTAAACTACCTCATTATAGTGATACACGAACCATGACCTAAACTACCTCATTATAGTGATACACGAACCATGACCTAAACTACCTCATTACAGTGATACACGAACCATGAACAAAACTACCTCATTACAGTGATACACGAACCATGAACTAAACTACCTCATTATAGTGATGCACTAACCATGAACTAAACTACCTCATTATAGTGATACACGAACCATGAACTAAACTACCTCATTATAGTGATGCACGAACCAAGAACTAAACTACCTCATTATAGTGATACACGAACCAAGAACTAAACTACCTAATTATAGTGATGCACTAACCATGTACTAAACTACCTCATTATAGTGATACACGAACCATGAACTAAACTACCTCATTATAGTGATACACGAACCATGAACTAAACTACCTCATTGTAGTGATACACGAACCATGAACTAAACTACCTCATTATAGTGATGCACGAACCATGAACTAAACTACCTCATTATAGTGATACACGAACCATGAACTAAACTACCTCATTATAGTGATGCACGAACCATGAACTAAACTACCTCATTATAGTGATACACAAACCATGAACTAAACTACCTCATTATAGTGATGCACTAACCATGAACTAAACTACCTCATTATAGTGATACACGAACCATGACCTAAACTACCTCATTATAGTGATACACTAACCATGACCTTAACTACCTCATTATAGTGATACACTAACCATGACCTAAACTACCTCATTATAGTGATACACTAACCAAGAACTAAACTACCTCATTACAGTGATACACGAATCAAGAAGTAAACTACCTCATTACAGTGATACACTAACCATTAACTAAACTACCTCATTACAGTGATACAGGAACCATGAACTAAACTACCTCATTAGTGATACACAAACCATGAACTAAACTACCTCATTATAGTGATGCACTAACCATGAACTAAACTACCTCATTATAGTGATGCACTAACCATGAACTAAACTACCTCATTATAGTGATACACGAACCATGAACTAAACTACCTCATTATAGTGATGCACGAACCAAGAACTAAACTACCTCATTATAGTGATGCACTAACCATGAACTAAACTACCTCATTATAGTGATACACGAACCATGAACTAAACTACCTCATTATAGTGATACACGAACCATGAACTAAACTACCTCATTATAGTGATGCACTAACCATGAACTAAACCTCATTATAGTGATACACAAACCATGAACTAAACTACCATGAACTAAACTACCTCATTATAGTGATGCACGAACCATGAACTAAACTACCTCATTATAGTGATACACAAACCATGAACTAAACTACCTCATTATAGTGATGCACTAACCATGAACTAAACTACCTCATTATAGTGATACACGAACCATGAACTAAACTACCTCAATATAGTGATGCACGAACCAAGAACTAAACTACCTCATTATAGTGATAAACGAACCATGACCTAAACTACCTCATTATAGTGATACACGAACCATGAACTAAACTACCTCATTATAGTGATACACGAACCATGAACTAAACTACCTCATTACAGTGATACAGGAACCATGAACTAAACTACCTCATTACAGTGATACACAAACCATGAACTAAACTACCTCATTATAGTGATGCACTAACCATGAACTAAACTACCTCATTATAGTGATACACGAACCATGAACTAAACTACCTCATTATAGTGATGCACGAACCAAGAACTAAACTACCTCATAATAGTGATGCACTAACCATGAACTAAACTACCTCATTATAGTGATACACGAACCATGAACTAAACTACCTCATTATAGTGATGCACTAACCATAAACTAAACTACCTCATTATAGTGATACACAAACCATGAACTAAACTACCTCATTATAGTGATGCACGAACCATGAACTAAACTACCTCATTATAGTGATACACTAACCATGACCTAAACTACCTCATTATAGTGATACACGAACCATGAACTAAACTACCTCATTATAGTGATACACTAACCATGAACTAAACTACCTCATTATAGTGATACACTAACCATGAACTAAACTACCTCATTATAGTGATGCACGAACCAAGAACTAAACTACCTCATTATAGTGATACACGAACCAATAACTAAACTACCTCATTAGTGATACACGAACCATGAACTAAACTACCTCCTTATAGTGATGCACGAACCATGAACTAAACTACCTCATTATAGTGATACACGAACCATGAACTAAACTACCTCATTATAGTGATGCACTAACCATGAACTTAACTACCTCATTATAGTGATACACGAACCATGAACTAAACTACCTCATTATAGTGATACACTAACCATGACCTAAACTACCTCATTATAGTGATACACGAACCATGAACTAAACTACCTCCTTATAGTGATGCACGAACCATGAACTTAACTACCTCATTATAGTGATACACGAACCATGAACTAAACTACCTCATTATAGTGATACACGAACCATGAACTAAACTACCTCCTTATAGTGATGCACGAACCATGAACTAAACTACCTCATTATAGTGATACACGAACCATGAACTAATCTACCTCATTATAGTGATACACGAACCATGACCTAAACTACCTCATTATAGTGATACACGAACCATGAACTAAACTACCTCATTATAGTGATACACTAACCATGACCTAAACTACCTCATTATAGTGATGCACTAACCATGAACTATACTACCTCATTATAGTGATGCACTAACCATGACCTAAACTACCTCATTATAGTGATGCACTAACCATGAACTAAACTACCTCATTATAGTGATGCACTAACCATGACCTAAACTACCTCATAGTGATGCATTAACCATGAACTAAACTACCTCATTATAGTGAGCGTGAGTGAGTGTGAATATTTAGAGGTATATGAAAGTTACTGAGCTGTATATTTGTGTGCGTGCGGGTCTGTGTGTGTGTGTACTGTATGTGTTTGTTTGTGTGTGTGCCTGTACTGTGTGTGTATGTGTGTGCAGGCTGGATTGAATATGCAAAGTCAGAGAGCAGCAGTCGATAATCAAAGAGAATCTCCCAGAACAAAGGAGGAAGAGAATGAGAGAGAAGAGAGAGAGAAGAGAGAGAGGAGGCGGCAGAGAAAGAGAGGAGAGGAGAGAGAGAGAAGAGAGGAGAGAGAGAGAAGAGAGAGAGAGGAGAGAGAGAGGAGGCGGCAGAGAGAGAGAGGAGAGAGAGAGAGAGGAGGAGGCGGCAGAGAGAGAGAGGAGAGAGAGAGGAGGAGGCGGCAGAGAGAGAGAGAGAGAGAAGGGGTCTGATCAGAGACAGAAGAACAGACGCGAGGCAGAGTTCCCATTCCTCTCATTTGTTTTGGTCTCATCTCCCAGTGATAAACTGGGTCGAATGGGTGAAGGAGAGGATTTCTTTTCTTTTTATCGCTCCTTCTTGAGATGGGAGTGAGACAGAGAGAGAGAGAGAGAGAGAGAGGGAGAGAGAGAGAGAGGGAGAGAGAGAAAGAGAGAGAGAGAGGGGGGTGAGAGAAACAGTTTTTCCATTTGCCAGCAGTGGGTAGGGGATTGAGGGCTGCAACTCAGAACAAAATAATTAACTTTTTAATCCAACTCTCACCGTTTCGGCTTACTGGGTCACTTCTGGGGGTGGGGCATAAACTCACACAAACACACACACACAAAACAATCTTCAATTTAGTGACATTTATTGCCAGTTCGACGCTAGAACACTTCAGCAGTGCGATGAAAAAACGAGCCAAACTACTGCTTGAAATAAGATTGAGTCATTCCAACAATATGGCCGACACAGGCTGCGTCCACGGGATGAGCGGGCTCAGGAGTGAACGGGCTCAGGGGTGAATGGCTCAGGGGTGAACGGGCTCAGGGGTGAACGGGCTCAGGGGTGAACGGGCTCAGGGGTGAACGGGCTCAGGGGTGAACGGCTCAGGGGTGAACGGCTCAGGGGTGAACGGGCTCAGGGATGAAGGGGCTCAGGGATGAACGGCTCAGGGGTGAACGGGCTCAGGGGTGAATGGCTCAGGGGTGAACGGGCTCAGGGGTGAAGGGGCTCAGGGGTGAACGGGCTCAGGGGTGAACGGGCTCAGGGGTGAACGGGCTCAGGGGTGAACGGGCTCAGGGATGAAGGGGCTCAGGGATGAACGGCTCAGGGGTGAACGGCTCAGGGGTGAACGGGCTCAGGGGTGAACGGGCTCAGGGGTGAAGGGGCTCAGGGGTGAACGGGCTCAGGGAGGAACGGGCTCAGGGGTGAACGGGCTCAGGGGTGAACGGGCTCAGGGGTGAACGGGCTCAGGGGTGAACGGCTCAGGGATGAACGGCTCAGGGGTGAACGGGCTCAGGGGTGAACGGGCTCAGGGGTGAACGGGCTCAGGGGTGAACGGGCTCAGGGGTGAACGGGCTCAGGGATGAACGGGCTCAGGGATGAACGGGCTCGGGGATGAACGGGCTCGGGGGGAAAAGCTTCATGGATTCATCTTGTATCCGTTCTTAGTAGAACGCCTCCAGGGGATGTCGGCCATGCGGGGAGGTTCAACGCCGTCTGTCACATTAGCATAAGAGCAGAGAACGCACAGCTGGTGTGAGGGGCGGGGCCCTGTGGCCGTCACGCTCCGCCTTTGTGCTGACATCATTTCCCCCGGACGGGTTTAACGCCACGCGGCGAGAATCCTCGCGTCCGGTGTGTGTGTGAGAGTGTGTGTGTGTGTGTGTGTCTGAAAGACAAAGAGACATTCAGTGTAAAAATAGTTCTAGTCTGTGGAATATGGGATGATGTAAAATGAGGGGTCTTGGTTGAACTGTAAAGATGGACAGTGGATGAGAGTGAGGGACGATGGACAGTGGATGAGAGTGAGGGACGATGGACAGTGGATGAGAGTGAGGGACGATGGACAGTGGATGAGTGACAGACGACGGACAGTGGATGAGAGTGAGGGACGATGGACAGTGGATGAGTGAGGGACGATGGACAGTGGATGAGTGATGGACGATGGACAGTGGATGAGAGTGACGGACGACACGTGTCCCCGGGGGGAGGAGGAGGGTCTCTCTCTCAGGCCTGCGCCAGAGAGACCTACAGCGGGAGCGTCTCTCTCTCAGGCGGGTCACTGAGCGCTCGATCATCTCTAAGCTGTGAAAGGCGTTCAGGCGTGTCCGACCGAACAGTCCGCTCAATCACCCAGCGTCTTCAACCCACTCAATCACCCAGCGTCTTCAATCCACCCAATCACCCAGCGTCTTCAACCCACTCAATCACCCAGCGTCTTCAACCCACTCAATCACCCAGCGTCTTCAACCCACTCAATCACCCAGCGTCTTCATCCGCTCAATCACCCAGCGTCTTCAATCCGCTCAGTCACCCAGCGTCTTCAATCCGCTCAGTCACCCAGCGTCTTCAATCCGCTCAATCACCCAGCGTCTTCAACCCACTCAATCACCCAGCGTCTTCAATCCTCTCAATCACCCAGCGTCTTCATCCGCTCAATCACCCAGCGTCTTCAATCCACTCAATCACCCAGCGTCTTCAACCCACTCAATCACCCAGCGTCTTCAATCCTCTCAATCACCCAGCGTCTTCATCCGCTCAATCACCCAGCGTCTTCAATCCACTCAATCACCCAGCGTCTTCATCCGCTCAATCACCCAGCGTCTTCAATCCACTCAATCACCCAGCGTCTTCAACCCACTCAATCACCCAGCGTCTTCAACCTGCTCAATTACCCAGCGTCTTCAATCATCTCAATCACCCAGCGTCTTCAATCCACCCAATCACCCAGCGTCTTCAACCTGCTCAATCACCCAGCGTCTTCAACCCGCTCAATCACCCAGCGTCTTCAATCCGCTCAATCACCCAGCGTCTTCAACCTGCTCAATCACCCAGCGTCTTCAACCCGCTCAATCACCCAGCGTCTTCAATCCGCTCAATCACCCAGCGTCTTCAACCTGCTCAATCACCCAGCGTCTTCAATCGAGCGTTACACAAGCCGTCGATACGACGCCAGTGTTCTCAACAACCCACAAACCCTTTAAGTAGACTACAGCCCTCTCTCTCCCCTTACCGCCCTCTCTCCCCTTACCGCCCTCTCTCTCCTTCCCTCTCTCTCTCTCTCCCCTTCCCACCCTCTCTCTCCCCTTACCACCCTCTCTCTCTCCCCTTCCCACCCAGCGTCTTCAACCTGCTCAATCACCCAGCGTCTTCAACCCGCTCAATCACCCAGCGTCTTCAATCCGCTCAATCACCCAGCGTCTTCAACCTGCTCAATCACCCAGCGTCTTCAATCGAGCGTTACACAAGCCGTCGATACGACGCCAGTGTTCTCAACAACCCACAAACCCTTTAAGTAGACTACAGCCCTCTCTCTCCCCTTACCGCCCTCTCTCCCCTTACCGCCCTCTCTCTCCTTCCCTCTCTCTCTCTCTCCCCTTCCCACCCTCTCTCTCCCCTTACCACCCTCTCTCTCTCCCCTTCCCACCCTCTCTCTCCCCTCTCTCCCCTTACCACCCTCTCTCTCCCTCCCTCTCTCCCTCCCTCTCCTTCCCTCTCTCTCTCTCCCCTTACCACCCTCTCTCTCCTTCCCTCTCTCTCTCTCTCTCTCTCTCCCCTTCCCACCCTCTCTCTCCCCTTACCACCCTCTCTCCCCTTCCCTCTCTCTCTCTCTCCCCTTACCACCCTCTCTCTCCCCTTCCCTCTCTCTCTCTCCCCTTACCACCCTCTCTCTCCCCTTCCCTCTCTCTCTCTCCTCTTCCCACCCTCTCTCTCTCCCCTTACCACCCTCTCTCTCTCCCCCCTTCCCACCCTCTCTCTCCTTCCCTCTCTCTCTCTCTGACAGCTAGCTCATGACGATCAGTAACAAGTCGACTACACACCTCCTTTGTTCTTTTCTCCTGTTCGCTTTTTTTTTATGAATTCCCATCAGCCCCCAGATGGATGTCTCCTTCCTGGGTCTTAACGGAATACAGACCACGATCTTCCAACCCGGGACGGAGAGAGAGGGAGAGAGAGGGAGAGAGAGCTCATCTCAGTCTCTCCACCGTCAGCTCAGCTACGCTCCCGTTACAAAACCCCAGATCAGAGGCCGTCGTCTCCTCAGCCAAGTCACCAGGGGGCGCTAGCGAAACCAAAACACCTCTCATGACTGTCCTCTCCAGCGGTTCACAGCTAATTAGTGAGAGGAGCGCATGCACCAGGGTGTACTGGAGCTGGAGCGTTAGCCTGTTAGCTAGGCCGGTTAACACAGTACAGCTACAAACATGGCCTGCAGTAGCGTAGCCAGCTAGCCAGGCCGGCGTCAATGTCTACATTATCCCCAAGGCTAACACACACCATTTAGCCTCCACTGCAAATCGCCCAGCAGGTCTGAATAGGCCAGGCTAGGCTAGGCTAGGCTAGGCCAGGCTAGGCTAGGCCTGGCTAGGCTAGGCTAGGCTAGGCTAGGCTAGGCTAGGCCAGGCCAGGCTAGGCTAGGCCAGGCTAGGCTAGGCGGCGTTAGCTCACGGCGGTGCTATTCACAGGGATGCTATTCATTATTCGCCAGTAACTTAACAGATGATGTAGCAGTAGTGATGGGGTATATATGGACGGGTTCTATCACTGGGGGTTCTCAACGTGTGTGGAGAGAGAAAGAACACGCCCTTTAGAGGCTGCTGCCATCTTCCCATTGGCTGTTTCCCAGAGGGGTCAGGCCGCACTGGCATCCTGGGAGGGACACACCGAAACAGACACACGCACACACACACACGCACACAACAAAACACACACAGACATACTCTGTATTGTCTGGTTAAACGGAGATGGCATTCACTCCATCCTCCTCTCCTCCACCCCTCTCCTTCCTCCGCACCTCTCCTTCCTCCTCCTCTCCTCCTTCCTCCTCCTCTCCTCCACCTCTCCTTCCTCCTCCTCTCCTCCACCTCCGCACCTCTCTCCCCCCCCCCTCCTTCCTCCTCCTCTTGCCCGCTCTGCCCCTCTCTCTCCTCCTCTCCTTCCTCCTCCTCTTGCCCGCGCTGCCCCTCCCTCTTCTCCTCCTCTCCTTCCTCCTCCTCCTGCCCGCCCTCCTCCTCTCTCTTCTCCTCCTCTCCTTCTGTGTGTGTGTAATAAAAGACGTCTGAATCCACAGAACAGAAACTTATCCAATGAGCTCTGTGGGGATGAGGGTCATCACACGCTGGGAGCTGCCGAGTGTGTGTGTGTGTGTGTGTGTGTTTTGGGATGTGTGTGTGTGTGTGTTTTGGGATGTGTGTGTGTGTGTGTGTGTGTGTGTGCTAGGGAGGGGGCAGAGTGGAGACACCCAGCATGTATAACAAAATCTACAGCTTCCCAGTGGAATGGTTTCATTCTCTCTCTGTTCTCACCCCCCCCTCCCTCCCTCCCTCCCTCCCTCCCTCCCTCCCGCTCCCCCCCCCCTGGCTAAAAATCAGAGGGGACTGCGCTTTCTCAGTAGTAGCCCCTAAACTATGGAACGACCTGCCTCCCCATGTGAACATGACCCCCACCCTTGACCTGCCTCCTCATGACCCCCACCCTTGACCTGCCTCCCCATGTGAACATGACCCCCCACCCTTGACCTGCCTCCCCATGTGAACATGACCCCCACCCTTGACCTGCCTCCTCATGTGAACATGACCCCCACCCTTGACCTGCCTCCCCATGTGAACATGACCCCCCACCCTTGACCCCCACCCTTGACCTGCCTCCTCATGTGAACATGACCCCCACCCTTGACCCCCACCCTTGACCCCCAAGGCTAACACACACCGTTTAGCCTCCACTGAATAGGCTAGGCTAGGCTAGGCTAGGCGGCGTTAGCTCACGGCGGTGCTATTCACAGGGGTGCTATTGATTATTCGCCAGTAACTTAACAGATGATGTAGCAGTAGTGATGGGGTATATATGGACGGGTTCTAGTGATGGGGTATATATGGACGGGTTCTATCACTGGGGGGTTCTCAACGTGTGCACAGAGAAAGAACACGCCCTTTAGAGGCTGCTGCCATCTTCCCATTGGCTGTTTCCCAGAGGGGTCAGGCCGCACTGGCATCCTGGGAGGGACACACCGAAACAGACACACGCACACACACACACGCACACAACAAAACACACACAGACATACTCTGTATTGTCTGGTTAAACGGAGATGGCATTCACTCCATCCTCCTCTCCTCCACCCCTCTCCTTCCTCCGCACCTCTCCTTCCTCCTCCTCTCCTCCTTCCTCCTCCTCTCCTACACCTCTCCTTCCTCCTCCTCTCCTCCACCTCCGCACCTCTCTTCCCCCCCCCTCCTTCCTCCTCCTCTTGCCCGCTCTGCCCCTCTCTCTCCTCCTCTCCTTCCTCCTCCTCTTGCCCGCCCTCCTCCTCTCTCTTCTCCTCCTCTCCTTCCTCCTCCACCTCTCCTTCCTCCTCCTCCTCCCCTCTCTCTCCTCCCCTCTCTCTCCTTCCTCCTCCTCCCCTCTCTCTTCTCCTCCTCTCCTTCTGTGTGTGTGTGTGTAATAAAAGACGTCTGAATCCACAGAACAGAAACTGATCCAATGAGCTCTGTGGGGATGAGGGTCATCACACGCTGGGAGCTGCCGAGTGTGTGTGTGTGTGTGTTTTGGGATGTGTGTGTGTGTGTTTTGGTTTGTGTGTGTGTGTGTGTGTGCTAGGGAGGGGGCAGAGTGGAGACACCCAGCATGTATAACAAAATCTACAGCTTCCCAGTGGAATGGTTTCATTCTCTCTCTGTTCTCACCCCCCCCCCCCCCCCCCTCCCTCCCTCCCTCCCCCCCTCCCTCCCTCCTGCTCCCCCCTCCCCCCCTGGCTAAAAACCAGAGGGGACCTGCTTTCTCAGTAGTAGCCCCTAAACTATGGAACGACCTGCCTCCCCATGTGAACATGGCCCCCACCCTCAAGTCTCGTCTGAAGTCCCGCCTCTTTTCTCTGGCGTTTGATTCAGTGTGAGCCGTGCTCTACTAGTCTGTGTGCTTTATCCTCATGTGTTGTTGTTGTTGTTGTGTATGTCTACAGCTAGATTTTGTTTTGTTTTGAGTCACTGTGTATTTGCTTTTACCAGTTGAGTGTTTTCGTGTTTCCTAAATGTTTAGAGTGTGACAGTGTTCTCTGTGTTCTCTGTGTTCTCTGTGTTCTCAGTGTTCTCAGTGTTCTCTGTGTTCTCTGTGTTCTCAGTGTTCTCAGTGTTCTCAGTGTTCTCAGTGTTCTCTGTGTGAAGCACTTTGACAACCTTGTGTTTTTTAAATGTGCTCTACAAATCAAGTGGATTGGATGAACAGTCCCTCTAGTAGCAGCCAGGCCTGTGTGACTTCCCCTCACAGAGGGCGTGACCAGCCAGGCTCCTCCCACGCGTGACCAACCAGGCTCCTCCCACGCGTGACCAACCAGGCTCCTCCCACGCGTGACCAACCAGGCTCCTCCCACGGTTATCAGACCAACCAGGCTCCTCCCACGGTTATCAGACCAACCAGGCTCCTCCCACGGTTATCAGACCAACCAGGCTCCTCCCACGCGTGACCAACCAGGCTCCTCCCACACAGAGAGCGTGACCAACCAGGCTCCTCCCACACAGAGAGCGTGACCAACCAGGCTCCTCCCACGGTTATGAGACCCATGTTCCGGAACATCGCCATGGAGGATTCAGGGACATTCCAGAACTATTCCTATTAGGCGCGCTGTTGGGTTTGCTGCGATTAAGATGGGTGAAGTAAACTGATTGATTAAGATGGGTGAAGTAAACTGATTGATTAAGATGGGTGAAGTAAACTGATTGATTAAGATGGGTGAAGTCAACTGATTGATTAAGATGGGTGAAGTAAACTGATTGATTAAGATGGGTGAAGTAAACTGATTGATTAAGATGGGTGAAGTAAACTGATTGATTAAGATGGGTGAAGTCAACTGATTGATTAAGATGGGTGAAGTCAACTGATTGATTAAGATGGGTGAAGTAAACTGATTGATTAAGATGGGTAAAGTAAACTGATTGATTAAGATGGGTGAAGTAAACTGATTGATTAAGATGGGTGAAGTCAACTGATTGATTAAGATGGGTGAAGTAAACTGATTGATTAAGATGGGTGAAGTCAACTGATTGATTAAGATGGGTGAAGTAAACTGATTGATTAAGATGGGTGAAGTAAACTGATTGATTAAGATGGGTGAAGTAAACTGATTGATTAAGATGGGTGAAGTAAACTGACAAACTGTAGAACTTTGCAGTGTGGTGATGCAATCTCTGTACCCCTCTCTCTCTCTCTCTCTCTCTCTCTCTCCTTCTCTCTCTCTCTCTACTTCTCCCTCTCTCTCTCTCCTTCTCTCTCCCAGCTGAGTGCTGAACCGTGGTGTAGTTCATATTCAAATTCACAGCTAATTTGAGGCCCTTTTGATAAATTAGTCCTCCACGCACGCACACACACTAGCTATGAAGGAGACCAGGGTGTGGGCTAGGGGATATATACTTCCTAAGCCTGTATACTATACTATATATTTATTTACTCTCTCTCTCTCTCTCTCTCTCTCTCTCTCTCTCTCTCTCGCCTCCCTGCACAACCCAAACATACTTTACTACTACAGTATATATCCCCTAGCCCACACCCTGGTCTCCTTCATAGCTAGTGTGTGTGCGTGCGTGGAGGGCTAATTTATCAAAAGGGCCTCAAATTAGCTGTGAATTTGAATATGAACTACACCACGGTTCAGCACTCAGCTGGGAGAGAGAGACAGAGACATGTAGCTCGGGAGGTAGAGCGGCTGGCTGGGGATCGCAGGGCCCTCGGTTCGATCCCAGCCCCTTTAGCCAGACACTGAACCCCACAATGGCTCCCGCGCGGCACGGTGGTGCAGTACCTAGTACAGCCTCACAGCAAGGTACAGAGTTGGCATGTTCTCTCCATGATCGCAAGGGGTTCCTCCCAAAGAACCCAATATGAAAAACATGCAGAAGAACAAATGCTCTTCAGTCCGGTCCCTGACCAGGGCTGAGCACTTGGACTTGGTGCCCGGGCGCCATGACCGATGACTGCTCCTGACTGCCCCTGACTGCCCTCTGCTCCTGACTGCCCCTGACTGCTCCTGACTGCCCTCTGCTCCTGACTGCCCCTGACTGCTCCTGACTGCCCTCTGCTCCTGACTGCCCACTGCTCCTGACTGCCCCTGACTGCCCCTGACTTCCCACTGCTCCTGACTGCCCACTGCTCCTGACTGCTCCTGACTGCCCTCTGCCCCTGACTGCCCCTGACTGCCCCTGACTTCCCACTGCTCCTGACTGCCCACTGCTCCTGACTGCCCCTGACTGCCCCTGACTGCCCCTGACTGCCCCTGACTGCCCACTGCTCCTGACTGCCCCTGACTGCCCTCTGCTCCTGACTGCCCCTGACTGCCCACTGCTCCTGGCTGCCCCTGACTGCCCTCTGCCCCTGACTGCCCCTGACTGCCCACTGCCCCTGACTGCCCCTGACTGCCCACTGCCCCTGGCTGCCCCTGACTGCCCACTGCCCCTGACTGCCCCTGACTGCCCACTGCCCCTGGCTGCCCCTGACTGCTCCTGACTGCCCCTGGAGGAGGACAGCTTGGATGGGAGAAATGCAGGAGACAAATTTCCACCCGCGAACCCCGAAATGTTGCACATGTGTGTTGTATGCCACTCACTCTGTGTGATATGTGTTTCACCATGTGGCCAATTAAAGACCAGCAGAGAGAGAGAGAGAGAGAGAGAGAGAGAGCAAGAGATAGACAGGCAGAAAAAGAGAGAGAGAGAGACAGGCAGAGAGGGAGATAGAGAGAGAGAGAGAGAGACAGGCAGAGAGGGAGATAGAGAGAGAGAGAGAGAGACAGGCAGAGAGAGATAGAGAGAGAGAGAGACAGGCAGAGAGGGAAAGCAAGAGAGAGAGAGATAGAGGGAGAGAGACAGGCAGAGAGATAGATAGAGAGAGAGAGAGGGAGAGAGAGAGGGGGGGTGTAGTGAGGAACAGGGAGGGGGAAGAGTGCCACCTATTGGAAAAATAACAACACTTCACCCCCAGGAGAGTCATGACAAACTGAATCTTTCTTCCCGTGTTGTATTCCTAGCTACAGTAAGCCTGTATTCCTAGCTACAGTAAGCCTGTGTTCCTAGCTACAGTAAGCCTGTATTCCTAGCTACAGTAAGCCTGTATTCCTTGCTACAGTAAGCCTGTATTCCTTGCTACAGTAAGCCTGTATTCCTTGCTACAGTAAGCCTGTATTCCTAGCTATACAGTAAGCCTGTATTCCTAGCTACAGTAAGCCTGTATTCCTAGCTACAGTAAGCCCAGCCTAGCCTAGACAGACTGAAACACAGGCCTATGCACTGAAAGGGCTTGTTCATTTTAGACTAGGTTTCCTATTCTGCCTGTGGTCTAGTTAGCCTAAGCGTCCAACTTCCCTAAGCCTAGTAAAACACACAGGTCTTTAGACCTACCCAGCATGTTGAAGATGAAGTCCTTGGCTGTGTGGACCTCGAGGGCCGTCTGGTCTCCAAAGTCCCCCTGCTCCAGCAGCACCAGCTCAGACACCTGGGCGGACAGCTGGTCCAGGGCGGCCCCTGAGCGGAAGTCCACCTCGGAGGGCCTCTTGGCCGGGGCCGGGGACCGCGGGGACACGGCACTCATCAGGTTCTCCATGGCCCACGCCCTGCTCGGGGACACGGGGGGTGTGTGTGGGGGGACACGGGGTGTGTGTGTGGGGGGACACGGGGTGTGTGTGGGGGGAGACACGGGGTGTGTGTGTGTGTGTGTGTGTGTGTGGAGGGGGGGCAAGATTTACACTTAATTAGTCTAATCTATCACGTTTATTTTGCACTGCTATTTATTGTAACAAGACAGCCAACCAAAAGAGTGTCAACAAAACGTTCACGTGTTTGAATACTGTCTGCTGAACGTGCTCTTCTCTCAGTGATATTTATCTCACGTTAGCCAACTTAACCAAAGTTATAATCAGCTTTATTACTTCTCTCTCTCTACTTCTCTCTCTCTCTCTCTACTTATCCCTCTCTCTCTACTTCTCTCTCTCTCTCTCTACTTCTCTCTCTCTCTCTCTCTCTACTTCTCTACTTCTCTCTCTCTCTACTTCACTCTCTCTCTGTCTCCTTCTCCCTCTCTCTCTCTCTCTCTACTTCTCTCTCTCTCTCTCTACTTCTCTCTCTCTCTCCTTCTCCCTCTCTCTCTCTACTTCTCTCTCTCTCTACCTCTCTCTCTCTCTGTCTCCCTCTCTCTCTCTACTTCTCTCTCTCTCTCTACTTCTCCCTCTCTCTCTCTCTCTTACAATTACAACACACGCCGTTGGTTATAAAACCTTTAGCACTAGTGAATTGAATACCAGCTAGCAATGTGTTTCTGCTCTGAAAGCTTCTTACAGTCTGGCAGCTATCATGTCCCCAAAACTAGATCAGTTAGCCAGCTAGCTAGCTAGCACACAGGCTTAGGAAGCTAATTAACCAGCTAGCTAGCTAGCATACAGGCTTAGGAAGCTAATTTAGCCAGCTAGCTAGCACACAGGCTTAGGAAGCTAATTAACCAGCTAGCTAGCACACAGGCTTAGGAAGCTAGCTAGCACACAGGCTTAGGAAGCTAGCTAGCACACAGGCTTAGGAAGCTAATTAACCAGCTAGCTAGCACACAGGCTTAGGAAGCTAATTAACCAGCTAGCTAGCACACAGGCTTAGGAAGCTAATTAACCAGCTAGCTAGCACACAGGCTAGGAAGCTAATTAACCAGCTAGCTAGCACACAGGCTTAGGAAGCTAATTAACCAGCTAGCTAGCACACAGGCTTAGGAAGCTAATTAACCAGCTAGCACACAGGCTTAGGAAGCTAATTAACCAGCTAGCTAGCACACAGGCTTAGGAGGCTAATTAACCAGCTAGCTAGCACACAGGCTTAGGAAGCTAATTAACCAGCTAGCTAGCACACAGGCTTAGGAAGCTAATTAACCAGCTAGCTAGCACACAGGCTAGGAAGCTAATTAACCAGCTAGCTAGCACTCAGGCTTAGGAAGCTAATTAACCAGCTAGCTAGCACACAGGCTTAGGAAGCTAATTAACCAGCTAGCTAGCTAGCACACAGGCTAGGAAGCTAATTAACCAGCTAGCTAGCACACAGGCTTAGGAAGCTAATTAACCAGCTAGCTAGCACACAGGCTAGGAAGCTAATTAACCAGCTAGCTAGCTAGCACACAGGCTTAGGAAGCTAATTAACCAGCTAGCTAGCAGGAAGCTAATTAACCAGCTAGCACACAGGCTAGGAAGCTAATTAACCAGCTAGCTAGCACACAGGCTTAGGAAGCTAATTAACCAGCTAGCTAGCACACAGGCTTAGGAAGCTAATTAACCAGCTAGCTAGCACACAGGCTTAGGAAGCTAATTAACCAGCTAGCTAGCACACAGGCTAGGAAGCTAATTAACCAGCTAGCTAGCTAGCACACAGGCTTAGGAAGCTAATTAACCAGCTAGCACACAGGCTTAGGAAGCTAATTAACCAGCTAGCTAGCTAGCACACAGGCTTAGGAAGCTAATTAACCAGCTAGCTAGCACACAGGCTTAGGAAGCTAATTAACCAGCTAGCTAGCACACAGGCTAGGAAGCTAATTAACCAGCTAGCTAGCACACAGGCTTAGGAAGCTAATTAACCAGCTAGCTAGCACACAGGCTTAGGAAGCTAATTAACCAGCTAGCTAGCACACAGGCTTAGGAAGCTAATTAACCAGCTAGCTAGCACACAGGCTAGGAAGCTAATTAACCAGCTAGCTAGCTAGCACACAGGCTTAGGAAGCTAATTTAGCACTTTCAATACGAGCTTAATAACAAGCCACCGAGTCTCCCAGGGCTTCATTCACACACTACCCGTGTTTATTCACACAATAATCACTTGATAAACTCACACTAATATCATGACTGGTGTTATCGATTAGCTGTCCTTAGCTAGTTAGCTCAATTAGCTGGTTAGGGTTAGCATGCTAGCTCCACAGCCATGCTAGCCGGCTAGCTAACTCACATGAGATGTTCACACACCTTTCTCACGCGGATGCGAGGAGGTTTCTCTTCTATCTTCTCTCTTCATAGATGGTTTGATCTCTAAATCCGGTCTCTCCTCCAGTCATCTCTACCAGGTCCCCGACCCACCTTCCCCCTGGAAACACGACCCCGGAAACACGGTTCCTCACTGAGGATCTTGGGATTAGTAGTGTGTGTAGGCCACGCCCATCCTGAAGAAAACTACAAAGAGGATTTAAATCATTGCTGAGTTAAGGAAGGACAGCACCAGCACAATAATAATAATACAGCAGAGGATGCCAGAGCAAGGTCTTCTCTCAAGAGACAGACAGAGGGACATTCATGAGGGACATCACCCCCAAACTAATTAAGCATGATGTGCTCTGACACTTGCACATGCTGATTTTCCTTAAATGTAGATCTATTTGATTAGACTTGATGTTGTCCTAGCACTCGTGATTGCGCCAGTGATTTACATATCGGTAGCCTACAGAACATGTCCACGAAGGAAAAGACAACTCCGGTTTCCTCTGCCAAGCGAGAGGCAGCACAGCCAGCCCTGCCTTGACACGATGTCATCGCGAGCTCTTCTCAAACGGGCGCCGGCTGACAGCTTAAACTCTGCCTCTCCTCCCTCAACCTTTTATTCACCGCAGAGAAAGGATCAAAAGAGCTTCATACTTTCCTAGGTCCCCCCTGTACTCCCGGCCCACTCCCACTGGTAGCCGTGCGGCCCCCCTCCTGTTGAAGTCAGTGTGTGTCAGAGGTGCTGACAGTGACGCTGCAGATAATTGGCCCGGTGGCAGGGCCCGGTGAGGACCCAGGTTCGGGAGACGGGATTTGTTAAACCAGAATATCTACTGGAAAAAATGTACTGAGTACAAAGAAGAACATGGAAAGGAGAGAGCTAGAGGGAGAGAGAGAGAGGGAGAGGGAGGGAGGGAGAGAGAGAGAGAGAGAGAGAACGCTTTTAGGGAGAGAAATCTTTGTCACACAGCACACTCTTTTTAAACATGTGAAATGGGCGACACACACACACATGCATTTACGCCGCCCATGAAATGTTCTCTGTGCTTAACCCATCCTGTCCTTAACCCATCCCATCTGTCCCTCCCCCGAGGGCAGCCGGGAGCAGACAGTAGGCAGCGTGCATGCTGGGACGCGCCCGGGGGACAACCAAGCGCTCCTGTCCATCTTCTCCAGGGACGGACAGCGTTAGCGATCTGTTCTCCTGCATGTTTTTCATATTGGGTTCTTTATTGGGGGAACCCTTGCGAACATGGGGAGAACATGCAAACTCAGTACAGAAAGGCCAGGGGAACTTTTTGCTGTGAGGGGACAGTACTAGGTACCGCACGCGAGTGGTTTTGGGGATCAGTGTCTTGCTCCATGACGCTGGGATCGAACCGGCGACCTTGCGTCCCCAACTGACCGCTCTACCTTCTGAGCTACGTGTATTTAGCTCGCTTATTTACCATTTATTTAGAAATCATATATTATCTGAAAGCATTTCTCCTCCATTAGCCTATCATCTGTTCCCAAAATGCATAGTCCTCTCAAGTACCAACAACTGGTTCCTACTGTACCATTCTAAATAGCCCCTCAATGTCCAGCTGTCCTTTCAGCGTCTTCGGTGCCGTAGTACGAGAGTGAAATAGGTTGATATTGAGAGGGCCACCGGCCTGTGCTTCTTTGTAAAGATGTCGCGCGTGGCTGCTCGCTGTCCGTTCGAGTGTGGGAATAATCTGTCTGAAAGTGTGATAGCGCTGCGCTGGCCATGGTTTAAGTGGCTGGAGAGTGTCAGAGGGGTAGGCTGTATCAGAGCGTGTGTGTGTGTGTGTGTGTGTGTGTGTGTGTGTGTGTGTGTGTGTGTGTGTGTGTGTGTGTGTGAAGGCTCTGAAATGCGATTGCCCTCATTTCTCTCCACGATGTGGGCTGCTGCAGGCTGATTGATGCCTCTGAGAGAGGATTTTGGTGCTGGGGCTCTCAGCGGTGTAGATGGAGTGCATGTGGGTGTGTGTGAGAGAGAGTATCAAAGAAATAGAAGGCTTGTTGTGTGTGTGTGTGTGTGTGTGTGTGTGTGTGTGTGCTGCATGTGTACTACACGTGAATAATGTGAGAGACAGAGGAAGAAGGCAGATGGGGTCTTTGGGTAATCGTGTCCGATTGCAGAGGCAAGGCGTTTCATTTCAGCTGTGAGGAGGACGAAGAGAGGATTCTAAGAAGCACATCCTTCCACAGTCCATCCATCCTCTCTCTCTCTCTCTCTCTCTCTCTCTCTTTCATCCCTGGCTGTACATGAGTGATGCTCTTAGCCCAAATCACACACCGTGTTTTACCAGACCAAAAGAAATCAATCGAGTTGGAGCAGTCCCAGAAGAAGCTTGTGTCGGTGTAATAAGTCTGTCTGGTCGTGGAAGCGCTCGGTCAATGAAGGGAAAAAAGACACGTTCGACTGAATAATGAATTCTGACGAGAGAGAGAGAGAAGGAGAGAGACGTGCCGGTGAAGCAAGAGCTCCCTTGTGGTGCAATTAATATCTACAAAGGTACGAGGAACGTTGTCTCTCTCTAGCACCCTGAAGCGGTGTGGTCCAGCAGGCCCGGCCGGGGTCAACGTCTCTGCTTGCAGGCTCATCATACAGACCGGACTTCACGGTCCACGGCGCTCTGGACTGAGATTAGGACCGCCCACGCAGGGGCGGGACATGCTGAGTCAGGGGCGGACTGGGGAAATAATTCAGGTGGGGCAATGCAGCCCCAGTAAGCCCACTGATCTTGCAACCACCCGGCAAGTTGTTGAGCGGGGGGGGGGGCATTTACGGCCGTTTACAGCAGGTCGGGGCAGTTAGCACCGGGAATATCCCCTCTGAATATCTCACTCACAGCAACCAGGCCGGCCCACACCGGGCCACTTGAGGACCGGCGCCATGGGATTCGTCCCGATGGCCAGTCCGCCATTGTGCTGAGCGCAATACAAGAAACACAGGCGTTGAGAAAAGGAGTTTTCTCTGGAGATTTGTGAAGAAAGCGCACGAGGGAAGACGCGCGCCACACACGTCTTCCCTACAGACACGCTGCACAATCACAATAGTGTGATTAAGTTCATGGGTTTCAGTGAGGAAAATGCGTCTCTGCCTTCAAGGGCCACACCCACGGGAACACAGGTATTGTCTAAAAACACCTCCCCCCCCTTCGATTAAAGACAAAAGTGTCCACACCAACTGATTTTTGGAAAATCTCTCTGTCCACAAGACAACGCAAAAAATAATATTCTATGCAAGAAAGGCTCACATAAACATGCCAGGCCAGTAGGTGGCGATAGTGTGGCACGTCAAACACCATAGAAGAACATTGTGGGCATCATGTCTATGGTGGGCATGCACATTGAGAGTCTTCTTGTCTTGGGCTTGGTCTAGAACCCACGTTTGCGGTGTAGACCTAATTTCAACTGTACTTTACAGAGAGGTGGAAGGAAAACTATTTGGTGCAATATTTACTCGCCTCCTCTCGGAGGTGTAGTGTAGTGATGGGCAGGTGAAGCTTCCTGAAATATTGAAGCTTTTCATCAAATTGGTTCACTCAAGGGCAAAGCTTCTTAAAGGGTTATTCTGGAATTTTTGAACTAGGACCTCATTTTAGACTTACCTATGATGTTTTTGACTGATGGAGATCATGTTCAGTTAATTCCATGCTGTAGATAGCTTTGGGTCGTTCCAATTTCCACTGGTGGCTAATGCTAGTGAAACACAATGTTACGTTAAAAGTCACGTTAGCCTGTCCCCCCCAAAAAAACAACAACACCCAGATTGCACCCAAAAATAAATAAATGAGTAAAGTGTCTTGGAGATTATTTTGTGTCTATTTACCATCCATTTTAAATTCAAACTATGGTGTAATCCGTTCTGGTTTGTGGATCTATATTTCTGTCTGTGAGTCGGCAGGCGGAGTGATACTCAGTCTGATCCGTCTAGAGACAGCCTGGAGCACTTGTCAATGTCAACAAAGTGTGAGC
This sequence comes from Borostomias antarcticus, assembly GCF_949987555.1. Classification (NCBI taxonomy): domain Eukaryota; kingdom Metazoa; phylum Chordata; class Actinopteri; order Stomiiformes; family Stomiidae; genus Borostomias; species Borostomias antarcticus. The sequence goes on from NW_028176683.1 coordinate 1,143,362, forward strand.
ACGATTGTCATAAATATAGGTGAGTGAGTGTTTTATTCTCATGCAAAGCCCTGTAATGCCTTAGCATGCTTGAAGTGTTGTATCCCAACTGTAACCCTAATCAGGAGAAGTTACTTATATTTAATATAAGGAATATGCTATATGAAATGGGTATACTAATAATAATGAGATAAGAAGATCAGAAGAACCTAGGATTCGACTACAGAGCCAGGTCAACAATGCACCTGCAGAAGGAACACACACACAATTAAACCCCTTTGGAGTATACACACTCCGTTTAATGGGATAAGAAAAATGTAGTAGCAATCAAGATGATTAACAATTAGTGCACTTTTTTCACAGCTTACCCGGGTAAGTAAAAGAAGAAAAAGAAATTTGCATTAAAGCAATTACAGATGTAGTGCCCAATAAAGAAATTGGAATATTAGTCGGTGTCAGTCTCCTTTCGTGGTAGTCAGTGTCAGTTTCAGTTTCAGCAATGGCAGTGGGTGTCCACTGACAGGGTCCTCGAGGTCTGATGAAGATGACACCAGTCCTACCGTACTGTAGGCTGGCAGGTGGTACAGAACCTCTGAGATCAGATCAATCCCTCGGCGTTTGCATGCAGATTTTCTTCGCCGGTTGAGTTCAATGCTGGGCGGCTCGCCATCCAATACTGTTCTCCAAATCTAATCAATGGTCTCCCAAAAAACCTGACCTAAAATAGGTAAGGTCAGAGCAATAAGCTATTTAACTAATAGCAAATAAGAACGTACAAAACATACAAAATGACATTCCAGTACATACTCTAATACTCTAAATACTCTATTAATTACAGAATATCAACAGGAATTAGATAAAGTATTAATAACAAAACAACAATGATATTCTTCCCTCTACAGGATAACATTACAATTGGCATGAAGTAGCCAGCACCTAAATAACATGAGTGGGAAATTATTCCACGTGCGCAGCTACAGTGGAGCTCTACAGCCTGCAGCCATTGTTCTAGCTAGGCAGAAATAGCAATAAAATGCTCAATCTTCAATCACCCAAAACAACTTAAATAACAATGACTAAACAAAACATGTAATTGGATTGACTAACAGGCTAGGCTGTAGACGTTTGTGACACTAATATACACAGCTAAACCCCATTAGCAGTTCTAGCCGGTCTTCATATGATTAGCTATGCTAGCGTTAGCATCGATGCTAACGAATACACAAATACACAGCTAAACTCCATTAGCAATGCTAGCGTTAGCATTTATGCTAACGCGGCTAAAGCTCGATTAAACACATACCAAAATGCAGTTCTCACAGCACAACAGGTTGTCCGTGTCCCCAGATCGGTCTTGTGCAGCGATTTCACTCAATAGAATTGACTTTTTGAAAGAATACAAAAGATATATTACTTTTCTCTACTCAAATAGCTCTCTCTCAACCGGAGTTTTTCTTCCTTGCCAAATCTGTCTTACAAGAGAAAAAGTATCCGTGCGCGTCGGCCAGATAACGTCCTCCACCAGTGGAACTATATTACCCAGTCCAATTGACTAGATAAACTAATAATGGTATGTGGGAATGCTAAAATATATCAAAGTAAATAAGAATATTATCAGGAATGTTTCAGAAATAAAATGTAAATATACATGTTTGTTTCACTAACCCTATATTGCATAGGTTAGATTTATGTTATTTAGGTTGCATAGGTTAGATTTATAAGTTATCCATCCATCCATTCATACTGTCTAAACCATCTGGGTTACACCCTCCCCTCTTAAAGCTATGCACGTCCCTGTGCATGGTAATGGTTGGCTAGTCACAGGTGTGAGGGACGAGTGCAGGTTAGTTTCAGCTACTTTAGCCTCTAGCAAAGCATTTGAGAAGGCTGTGCTCAAGCCTTGGAACAACGACTGAACCATAGAAATAAATGGGTTCCCAAGGTCTGAATAGTGTAATCTCTCAGGTTTTACTCTGTGTCTTGTTGAGCGTCGGACCTCATTATCTAATTTGTTCATGTCAGCATCTTCATTAGGCACTGTATCAGTTTCTGTAGTAGTTTCTACTTGTTTGTCCCTTCCTTCCACAGGAACATCACTTCTAAGATGTGGGTCATCCACAGCGGGAGGATCAGTTTCAACAGGCTCAGGATCATTTAAAGGTAAGTGCACATCTGACGATTCTTCCCTTTCCATGTCTTTTTCAGGTATCTCATCATCATGTGAGTCATCAAGTAGATTGGTTTCTCCTCCAGGGATTTCACTTGTGTCATCCTTTCCTACAGGGGCATCGACAGGTAAGTGATTTTCCCTTACAGGAACGACAGCAGGTAGGTCATTTTCAGGTATTTTCTCCCCGGCTTCTCTTTGAACAGGCGACTTTTGGTGAGTACTTTCTCTCTGCACTTCATAGACATGTGTGAATCGAGCAGTTTCCATAGGAGGTTGGTCTTCAAACCACTCGAAGGGCATCTCACACTCGGAATCAGAGTGCACATCTTCATCTTTCGACTCAGCTGCGGACTTTCTGGTCTTTGGTTTGCGGAGTTTTGGCAAGACAGGCTCTTCATCACTCAACGGAAGTGAGCCACAAGGAAGCAATAGATCTCTATGAACAGTGCGTTGAGGAGCTTCTTTGTTCTCTGGTCTGATTGTGTAGACCGGAAGGTCTCCAGCTCGCTCCACCACAACATAGACGATGGGCTCCCATTTATCGGCAAGCTTGCACTTCCCACGCAAACGGACTGCTCTAACGAGCACCCTGTCACCAGCATCTAGCTTAGAAGCTGTTACATATCTATCAAACCTAGTTTTATTCCTCTCAGCTATCTTTTGAGCATTCTGACTCGCTAGCCTATAGCTCTCTTCAAGCTGGGACCTAAGGTTTCGCACATACTGAGAGTGAGATTTGAATTCACCATTTTTCAGTGGCAACCCAAAAGCTAGGTCGACAGGCAGTCTTGGTTGACGACCAAACATAAGTTCATAGGGTGTGAACCCAGTTACATCATTTTTAGTACAGTTGTATGCGTGTACTAGGGGCTTTACGAAGTTCTTCCATTGTGACTTATCTTTGTTTTCCAGTGTTCCTAACATGCTTAGTAACGTTCTGTTAAAACGTTCCACTGGATTCCCTCTGGGATGATAAGGAGTGGTATGGATCTTCCGGATGCCAGTGACCTTGCACAGTTCTTTAATAAGGCGGGATTCAAAGTCGGGTCCTTGGTCACTGTGCAATCGTTCGGGGATTCCATAATGGACGATGAAATTGTCCCAAAGACATTTTGCAACTGTCTGGGCTTTCTGATTTGGGGTTGGGATGGCGACAGCATATTTTGTAAAGTGATCTGTGATCACTAGGACATCCTTGGTGTTGCTCTTGTCGGGCTCTATGGACAAAAAGTCCATACAGACGAGTTCTAATGGCCTGGTAGAAGTTATGTTCACTAACGGTGCTGCCTTTTCTGGTGGTGACTTTCGTCGAATGCACCGCTCACAGGTCTTGACTTTTGTTTCCACATCAACCGCCATCTTCGGCCAATAGAATCTAGTCCTGACTAGATCTGTCGTACGTTCAATACCTAGGTGGCCCATATCATTGTGAAGGCTCTTCAAAACACTAGCTCGGAGCTCTTCAGGTAAGACAAGCTGATATGTAGCATGACCACCTTCTTGTCGTCTTCGATATAGAACTTGGTTGTGTAGCTCAAGACGGCTCAACTCCCTTAGGAGGAATGGGATATCAGGGAGCTCCTCTCTGACTCTTGGAGATACCTTTTCTCCCTTCTCCATTTGGGCTATGACCTCCCTCAGACAGGGGTCAGCTCGCTGTTTGTCTCGGATTTCCCTTTCAGACAGGTGGGGGAGGACAGGTAACCCACCATGCTGCTCCTCATTCACAAAGCTGTCTGGTAAAGCTTCAGGAGAGAGTGCGAGTGATTGCACTAGCGTGAAGTCGGCATCATTGTTTCTGCATCCATCTGATGTATTATGGATCAGGTGCTTCTCACAGAGGGCATGTACGATGTTTTGACTTGCTTCATGTCCAAGATCAGGCAAATGCGTTTGCGTGAATTGACGTATGCGCTCTTGTTCTTTCTGGGACTTCAGATCATTAGTCAGCTCTCCGTGGGGCCTTCTAGAAAGACCATCTGCATCAGCGTTTTGCTTGCCTGCCCGATACTTAAGCGTGAACGTGAAAGTGGACAGGTTTGCTAACCACCTATAGCCAGTGGCATCCAGTTTAGCAGTGGTAAGAATATACGTCAAGGGGTTACTGTCGGTTACCACAGTAAACTTGCCACCATACAAATAGTCGCTTAACTTTTCAGTTACTGCCCATTTTAAGGCCAAAAATTCAAGTTTGTGTGCCGGGTACTTTGCTTCACTTCGAGACAGACCTCTACTGGCGAATGCGATGACTCTCATCTGACCCTCCTGCTCTTGGTACAAGGCTGCGCCAAGCCCCTTAGTGCTCGCATCGGTATGAAGGACATATGGCACGGTAGGGTCAGCGAACCCAAGAACCGGAGCTGTGGTGAGCTTTTCTATGATGGTGTTAAAGGCAAGCTCGCAGGTGGAAGTCCATCGGTTGCCAAAGGGTTTCTTTGGATCGTAGTACTCGGTCTTTGATTTGTGCTTAGAATTTTTGTGTAGTGGTGGGTAACCGGAGGTCAAATCAGTGAGAGGCTTGACTATACTTGAATAGTCCTTTATAAATCGTCTGTAGTACCCTGAAAAACCGAGGAAGGACCTCAGCTCTTTCAGATCTTTAGGCTTTGGCCATGTTTTCAGCGCTTCCACTTTCTCAGGATTGGTTTCGACTCCATTCCGAGATACGATGTGTCCTAAGTACTTGACTGAAGTCTGAAAGAATTTACATTTCTCCGAAGAGAGTTTCAATCCGTATTCCTTCAGGCGGTTCAGGACTCGCATCAGTCGTTCCTCGTGTTCTTCCAGTGTTTTTGAAAAAACAATGATGTCGTCAAGAAAGACAATGACCTCCTTCAGGTTCATGTCCCCCATACATTTCTCCATCAGACGTTGGAACGTACTTGGAGCATTCGTAACCCCTTGTGGCATACGATTAAACTCCCAAAATCCCATGGGACAAACAAAAGCGGTCTTCGGCTTGTCTGATTCTTCAACCTCAATCTGGTAGTAACCCGATTTTAAGTCAAGGACTGAAAACCATTTGGATCCAGTGAGAGTTGAGAATGTTTCTTCAAGATTAGGGAGTGCGTAAGCATCTTTAACGGTCTGTGTGTTCAGCTTCCTGTAATCGATACAGAGCCGGATCTCCCCATTCTTCTTCCTCACTACTACGATAGGCGAAGAGAATGAAGATTCAGATTCGCGGATCACTCCAGTTTGGATGAGTTCTTGCAGATGTTTACGGACAGCTTCCAAGTCGCGGGGATGTATGGGACGAGCTCGATGCTTGAATGGAGTTTCATCTGAAAGCTTGATTTGATGTTTCACTTGATCAGTTCTTCCAAAGTCCAGATCGTTTTGTGCAAAGACTTCGGGTAGACTATTCAGTTTTTGTGTGATGCGCTCCTTCCAGTTAGCGGGGACAGGAGAGTCATCAAAGTTCCATTTTGGATTAGAGTTTTGAGCAGAATCCAGTTTTGGTGTGATGACATCATGCTCTTTAGAGAGGACTTTCTGGAAAGAACTCAGGTCACCTATAATACACCTCTGAGGGATGAGGACGTCATGCTCAGACTCATTGGTAAGTACTACTGGTACTTTGTGTGGCTGTTTTGAAGGCAAAGTAATGAGACAGGTTTTGACCAGCAGTCCGCCAGGCAGGGAGGACACAGAAGGGTGTTCTAAGACCATTGACTTCTCAGGTGAGAACCTATTCACGGTAGCACAGCCCTCAATGACTACAGTTTGGCCGGCTGGGACTAACTGGGGTGTAGTGCTATGCATTTTGACAAGCCCTATATTACCATTCTCACTCTGCTGCTGCCTCATTTGAAGGATATTCAACACTGCCCTATACCCATATGCGGTGGGATGGTATGTCTCGTGGGGAGATTTAGAATAGGCCTCATACAATGCATCAAGTGTGTTTGTACCAATCAATACCTGTGTTTCAGAAAAAATACGGACATCTGGAATCACTAAGGCTAGCGTAGGCAACTCAATCTCTATCCCTAGGAACTCTTTGGGAAAGGTGATACTAAGCTCAGTGTATCCTAAATAAGGTACAGATTGACCGTTAGCCCCTTCAACCTCTAACAAATCAAGTGGTTTGACCTCACGTTCAGACAGATACTGCTGAAAGAAGGATTGAGTGACTGTGGTTACTTGAGAACCTGTATCCAGTAAACAACTAACAGGGGTTCCATCTATTTTCACTTGGGCTGTACTCTTTGTACCTACTAGCCCTTTGGGTAGTCTAAAACTGTTGCTTTTAGTGTTGGACTGTTTTAGCATTGCACATGTTTTTGGTTTTTTATTGTCAGCAGGGCATAGATGACTATCTACAGTTCCCGTCAGCCCCTCGACAGGAACTGACTTCAGTTTAACGTGGGGTTCTGCGCTTCCCACAACTGCTGTCGCTGTCTCAGTTCTGTTCTTTTTGATGCTACCAGAGCAGGGTTTTCGTCTGATTCACAGGTGGCGACAATGTGTCCGTTCTCTCCACATCGGAAACAATACCAAGGTTTAGGTTTGGAACTGGTGTCCTTCTGGAAAGTTGCTTTGAATTCTGTCTTTGCATTTTGGTCAGGTTTTTGAGTTTCAGTCTCACTGGATGTCTTTTTGTTAGAATACGCTCTTCTTTGTTTCTTCTTTTCCGTCAGTACTGTCAGCTGACTCTTCAGTTCTGCGACTTGTTTCCTTAGCTCATCTATACTACTGGCATCAGATGTGGCTTGGGTTTCCTCTTTAACGCTTTGTACATGCGCTACAGCTTTCTGCTTGGTGGCACCCAAGTGTTGCTTCATCCTCAGGGTCTTAGAGTCTTGTCTCTCTTCTTCGGTGCGTATCTGCACCAGGAGTTCTGCGAAGGATGGAGGGTCTTTCTTTTTCTGTTCAAGTTGGAGATCAGCCAGCAAACTGTTGTCCCAACAGCCTCGGCAAAACTGTTTAAGAAGATGTCTGTCAGTATCTTGCACTGGAACACCGCCCCTGCGTACAGCATTATTCAGGGCCATTCGGAGGCGTTGCAGGTAGGTAGAAGCCTTTTCTCCGGAGTCCTGTAGTGTGCCCATGAAGCGTACAAAGAGCTCCTCTCCATCTTCAACTGGAGCGAAAGCAGAGTCTAAAATCTGTAGAAAGGCGGTAGGCGAAGCTTCAGGCCCAAGGTGCCTGATAACATCCAAGGCTGGGACAAGAAGGCTTTCCAGAATCCTGCGGGTCTTTTCCAGAGTAGAGACAGACGTGTCTTTCATCATCAGGTCGACATGAGAGCGCCAGGTGTCATAATCGACTTCAGTGTGTGGTTTGGGGGTCTTTCCAGAGAATGCTCTTAGTCTCAAGGTAGTATGAAAATGTGAGGGTTTGTCATCACTTCTAACTATATGCTCTACCACTATCTTTTGCACTTCAGGTGGATTGAGCTCACCGGCACTGAGAGACAGAGGTGTCTTTGGTCGAACTGAGGGAGCAAAGCTGATGCTCTGGATGTCAGAAAGACCAGGTTTAGTGGGGGAAGGACCATGAACCAACAGCTGCGGTGAAGGATAGGAGATAGCATCAACCAGCTGTGGTTGATAGGTGAAAGGAACGTCCATCAGCTGCCTTGGTGGAGTGACAGGCTGGCTGGGTTCTGCAGCTGGCTCATGGTTCTCCGGGGATGGAGTAGAAGGGTCAATAGCCTCCCCTATCTGTGATATTGCGTCTTTTAGAATCTCCTCAAGACTTTTCTGACTCAGCGCGGCTAGTTTTTTCAACTCATCTAGGTACAATTGTGTGACACTGCTCCCTGCGGTTTTTGAGTAGACACTTGCCAGAGCTTGTACATAGTAAGTGACCATAAGTTCTTTTGTTGACGACTGACTATAAGGCAAAAGAGCCTCTAATGCCTCTAAGGCAGAGCCACTCGTATATTCCACTATCAGGTTTGTATGGAATTCTGAGTTTGGGTCATGATCTATGTAAATGGTCCGTTGTATGGAGCCATATTTTTTCAGGAACTCTAGAACCTCTTCATCATCCTTCCCTTCTAATCCGCTCACTAGGACGGCATTTGGAATTTTAACATTCTCTCGGTCAACAACATCCATCTCGTAGCAATATGCGGCTTCTTGCTAGGAGGTGTATAATAGTACAGTGTATCTTCTGAGGTGATTGATGATAACCTAGGCTCCTGGCTGGCTCGCCACTTATGTAACCCTAATCAGGAGAAGTTACTTATATTTAATATAAGGAATATGCTATATGAAATGGGTATACTAATAATAATGAGATAAGAAGATCAGAAGAACCTAGGATTCGACTACAGAGCCAGGTCAACAATGCACCTGCAGAAGGAACACACACACAATTAAACCCCTTTGGAGTATACACACTCCGTTTAATGGGATAAGAAAAATGTAGTAGCAATCAAGATGATTAACAATTAGTGCACTTTTTTCACAGCTTACCCGGGTAAGTAAAAGAAGAAAAAGAAATTTGCATTAAAGCAATTACAGATGTAGTGCCCAATAAAGAAATTGGAATATTAGTCGGTGTCAGTCTCCTTTCGTGGTAGTCAGTGTCAGTTTCAGTTTCAGCAATGGCAGTGGGTGTCCACTGACAGGGTCCTCGAGGTCTGATGAAGATGACACCAGTCCTACCGTACTGTAGGCTGGCAGGTGGTACAGAACCTCTGAGATCAGATCAATCCCTCGGCGTTTGCATGCAGATTTTCTTCGCCGGTTGAGTTCAATGCTGGGCGGCTCGCCATCCAATACTGTTCTCCAAATCTAATCAATGGTCTCCCAAAAAACCTGACCTAAAATAGGTAAGGTCAGAGCAATAAGCTATTTAACTAATAGCAAATAAGAACGTACAAAACATACAAAATGACATTCCAGTACATACTCTAATACTCTAAATACTCTATTAATTACAGAATATCAACAGGAATTAGATAAAGTATTAATAACAAAACAACAATGATATTCTTCCCTCTACAGGATAACATTACAATTGGCATGAAGTAGCCAGCACCTAAATAACATGAGTGGGAAATTATTCCACGTGCGCAGCTACAGTGGAGCTCTACAGCCTGCAGCCATTGTTCTAGCTAGGCAGAAATAGCAATAAAATGCTCAATCTTCAATCACCCAAAACAACTTAAATAACAATGACTAAACAAAACATGTAATTGGATTGACTAACAGGCTAGGCTGTAGACGTTTGTGACACTAATATACACAGCTAAACCCCATTAGCAGTTCTAGCCGGTCTTCATATGATTAGCTATGCTAGCGTTAGCATCGATGCTAACGAATACACAAATACACAGCTAAACTCCATTAGCAATGCTAGCGTTAGCATTTATGCTAACGCGGCTAAAGCTCGATTAAACACATACCAAAATGCAGTTCTCACAGCACAACAGGTTGTCCGTGTCCCCAGATCGGTCTTGTGCAGCGATTTCACTCAATAGAATTGACTTTTTGAAAGAATACAAAAGATATATTACTTTTCTCTACTCAAATAGCTCTCTCTCAACCGGAGTTTTTCTTCCTTGCCAAATCTGTCTTACAAGAGAAAAAGTATCCGTGCGCGTCGGCCAGATAACGTCCTCCACCAGTGGAACTATATTACCCAGTCCAATTGACTAGATAAACTAATAATGGTATGTGGGAATGCTAAAATATATCAAAGTAAATAAGAATATTATCAGGAATGTTTCAGAAATAAAATGTAAATATACATGTTTGTTTCACTAACCCTATATTGCATAGGTTAGATTTATGTTATTTAGGTTGCATAGGTTAGATTTATAAGTTATCCATCCATCCATTCATACTGTCTAAACCATCTGGGTTACACAACTCCTTGGCACACAACAGACAATTCACCTTGCACAAAACACAAGAGAGCAAAAGATACATTGCATTGCACAATCAATACGGGAAAAATGCATCTGCAGTAATTAATATGTACATACCTTTTTGGGAGAAATGAGATCGACATGTTCCCACGCTGGGGAAATCCTTCTCTTTCTCGCGGGCTCCAAACAAGCAAAGGTTGGCAAAGGCTTCTGACGTCATCGCGTACGTCATTGATACAAGCCTTGATACACGCTTCACATATAGTGCTTCCTGGATTATTCTACACGCTTCGAAGCCTCGGCATGTAACGTCACAGCTCTAGTCTAGTGGGTAAGTACAGATAGGTTGATTGGAAAAGCACTAATCAAGCCGAGCAACACTGACCAAACAAATCATCCTGTATATAGCCGCCATAGTTCTGCAAACTGACGCAGGCTACACGGACACAGATGAAAACCTATTATTTTATCTGCGTTTTGGCCTCCCGTCCACATGTACACAGTTTTTTTTGTGCTTGGCTGTAAGCCAGCACACCTAGGATAGTGTTTGTCTGGTTATCACTCCCTCCATCCCTCCCTCCCTTTGTTGAATGTTGACCTGCATTTCTCTGTTGGCACCACAAGAGGCAGTAGTCCCAGCACACCAAAATAAAGGACACCAAAATCAACCTGCCGATCTCCACTGCACAAGTAGAGTAGCGGTGAAAGCATTGGACTCCCACCCTGGAGACCGGGGTTCAAGGCCCCGGTGGGGATGACTTTATGGGACTATACCCCAAACCTCCACATGTTCATCCTTTCACTCCAACCTTTACCCCTTGCCTTATAGGTCAGATCCTGTCCCAACCCCAACCCATATTCTAACCCCAGCCCACACTAGGGACTGGAAGAAGGACATCAAAACCCACCCGCCGATCTCCCCTGCACAAGTAGAGTAGTGGTGAGAGCATTGGACTCCCACCCCTGGAGACCCGGTGGGGATGAAATTATGGGACTATACCCCAAACCCTAACCCTAACCCCCAAACCTCCACACGCTCATCCTTTCACTCTTATCCTTTTATCCCTCAACTTTGTCCAGAAACAGAAGTTGTACCAATTGCAGCAGAATAGCATTACAGGAATCATCAGTGTAACTGCTTAAAGGAGAATGTTCGTTTTTGACAACCTGGACCTTATTTACGGCATATTATAAGACATTTACCTACAACCTACAAGAAGACGCTTAATGAGCATGCTCGCAATGTTCTTCATGGTGTTTGACGTGACACACTATCACATGTTTATCAGACTTTTTAGCATTGAATGTTATCTTTTGCATTGTCATGTGGATGGAGAGATTTTCCAAAAATCTGTTGGTGTGGACGTGATTTTTTATGTTTTTTAACCGTTGGGGGTAAAATGTGTTTTAAGAAATATCCATGTTCGTGTGGATGTGGCCTCAGTCACGCCTTCCACACCAAAACTCCTCACAACTTTCTTGACTTATTCAAAGTCTTGGGGCGTCTATATAAAGTAGCTAAAGTAGTAGCGGTGCTTCCATAGATAACAGTCACTGTTTGATTGCCTGACCCCAGTTTAAACCTCGCTAATAGTCCTTGTAATGATGGTTTTATGACTCTTGATTGGAGTACATTGGGTCTTACAGCCTAGTCCGTGGATGCAGCCTGGCTCACGCAAACTCATCTGGGCTGCTGCAAATTGACCTGGAGATTTATAAACCAATTTCCAAAGGTCCTCACTCTGCCTCTGCAGTCGGACATGAGCTCTTCAATGGAGTCTGCCTTTTCAATTTGAATGCAGATTGGTTGGGCAGGCTGGCTCCGACTATTGGTAGGTCACCAGGAATTGAGAGTGCTTTGTGTGACCACTTTCAGGACCAGACACCACGTAAGAGTGGAGGTGGAGCTATCCACCACTCACAGCCAACAACGACTGGCGCTCATCTCTAAATAGCCATTATCCATCCAGACATGGACATGTAAAATCAGGAATTGTTTAAGGGAAGGGAGGATCCATCAGTCAGTTTTGTCACATACTAAATCATACAGGTGAAACAAGTAGTGAAATGTTATTCAGTTAGCTCCTAGGGTAGACCATCCACAGCATGCAGCTAGTCCAAAACGCCGCTGCCAGGCTGGTGACAGGCACTAAGATGAGGGAACACATTTCTCCTGTCCTCTCCTCCCTTCACTGGCTCCCAGTGAAGCGCAGAGGGAAATTCAAGATCCTCACGTATGTCTTCAAAGCCCTCAGTGGTCTCGCCCCAGCTTACATCAAAGATCTCCTGGACCAACCTAGCAGCTTCAGGCCTGGTCGCCGGCTCAGATCTGACAACCAGATGACCCTGAAGGTCCCACGGTCAAAACTTGTCACAAAGGGAGACCGTGCATTCTCTGTGATGGCACCTGGGCTATGGAACAAGCTTCCTCTGAACATCAAGTCCGCCACCACCCTGGACTCTTTTAGAGCACAGCTTAAAACTCACCTCTTTGTCGCAGACGATCTATAATTTATGTCCTTGTCTTGTGTCTTAAATGTAGTTTCATTTTGTGTCTCTGCAGTCCTTTGTTTTTGTCTCTTTTTGTACCCGGGCTGCGCCCCAGGCTGATGTAACAGTTGGTTGGGGGGCGCATTATAAATAAAAGGGTATTCAAACTGTCAAAGTAACTGGGTGTGCCTTAGTTTCAACCAGCACCAACACTGTTTCAATCTTGCACCAGCGTCTACCGAGTTGAGTCTGTAGTAGTGTTGGGCTGAAATTGAGAAGAAATCACGACACCATAGACAGTCTTTGAGAGGTGCCGGTAACTGCTGACATACTGAATAAAATAAAACACACTAAATAAAAGAGAGAAATCACAAACGGCCGGCCGCAAGGCCTAAACGTTGTCCGCATTTTAAACAACCTTGCATCCAGAGCCAGTGAGCACTTTCTTTCTATTATTCAGCGTTGGGTTGAGGAGTTTGCACACCCTCCGTCTTCCACTCCGGAGTCCTCTGGTATAATGGATGAAATATTGATGTAGTATGATATTCATGAAGTAAGTTGAGCCGGGCAATCTCTACTTTTCGACAAGTTTATTTGTGGTATTCTCTTGAAATGCGCACACACTCAAACACATTTGGTCACGGGTCATAAAAGAAATAGAGAAGGTTTGCTGTCTCACATTGGAAAAGCTTATCAGCCCGTGGCAGGGGAGGGAAGAGTGATGTGAGGATCGGACTTATCTCGTCCTAACACCCGTGAAAAAAACATGGAGGTTTCAAGCGAGCAACGCTTCTACCCAAGGTCTCTCCCCTCCCTCCATCTCCCCCATCACCCCTCGTTTGGTGACACATTCCCCTGACGGTCCGCGACCTTTATGGTGAGAGGCCGTCGGCCACCGCGAGGCGTCAGAGGGGTCGTAGGTCAGAGGTCAGAGGATAATGGCCAGCCAGCCGGCGATCAACGCCACGCCTCCTACGGGCGCCACTTTGCGCATGCCCGGGTCGCCCGTCAGAGCCTGGTGGTAAAGTGAGCCGCAGAACATGCCCATGCCCGCCAACAAGAGAGAGCCAGCCTGTGGAGAGAGACAGAGACATGAGTGACTGTTGGCATCACTGTTCTCCCTAGCTACTGTAAGGCAGGCATCCCATCACCTCACGGCTTCACTGAACCATTCAATCATGTGATTGGCACCGTTCCAGCTCACTGTGAAACTTGTCATAAAGTTGGCGCTTGGCGTACAGTCGAAATATGGTCCCGTTTGCTCTGTCATTTTGAAATGTAACACAACATAATACAGTGTCCATGACGTCTCGGACGCCTCCTGGTGTTTCTATAGCGTGACAGTATCCAGGTATGGAGGGGAACACGCTTTACTCACCACAGCAGGTTTACTGCAGCGCGCCGCCCCCAGCAGAGCTAGGCTGTGGTAAAAGTGGTACTTGTTGGCTGTTTCATACAGCTTGAGAGAGAGAGAGAGAGAGAGAGAGATCCATTAGTCTGCTCTACATATCCTATTAATATGTATACCTACTGTATACATCCACCAGACCCATATTATGTAGCGTACATTTGACTACTGACTAACTGCTTGGCCATCTATCCCTCCAACACATAATTCCTTTAATTGTATGATGTGTATCTTGCATTTAGCTATTGCTGCTACTCTTTTGTGCTGCATATTGTATTAATTATATATTTCACTGTTACTGTCTTTATCTCCTTTTTTGGTTATCTATGAGCTAACAGACAAACATTTCACTGCTCTTGTGAAAGGTGACCAATAAACTTGACTTTGACCTGCCTCACTTTGATGGTGGCATTTCAATATTTGAATGTGTGTGATAATGTTAATGATTATCATGGGATAGTCTAGGGCTAGGGCTATGTTATAGTCATGGGATAGTCTAGGGCTAGGGCTATGTTATAGTCATGGGCTATTATCATGGGATAGTCTAGGGCTAGGGCTATGTTATAGTCATGGGCTATTATCATGGGATAGTCTAGGGCTAGGGCTATGTTATAGTCATGGGCTATAACATTCGTATATTATATTATATATATATTATAAAATTCGTACCACTCTCTGGTAATCTTCGGGGTCACTCTGTTTGAAACCTAAACAGGAGAGATACAGTGAATGGACATGAAGTAGGAGGATTTATGGTGTAAATTCTCGCAGGTGCTCTCATTTCACAGGCATTAGGCTGCATAGTGAGCCTATGTTATTATGGTGCGTTTGTTTATAACTGGGAGGTGGCAATTTGTGACTTGCTACTAGGAATGATTAAATAAAACACCTCATGAACTCGCACTTCCTCGTCGCAAATTCGGATATGTTTCTCAGCCCCCAATTGCTGGAATGCACTAGATATAACTAGGTAACTGTGATATAATGGTATATAGATATAACTAGGTCACTGTGATATAATGGTATATAGATATAACTAGGTAACTGTGATATAATGGTATATAGATATAACTAGGTCACTGTGATATAATGGTATATAGATATAACTAGGTCACTGTGATATAATGGTATATAGATATAACTAGGTCACTGTGATATAATGGTATATAGATATAACTAGGTCACTGTGATATAATGGTATATAGATATAACTAGGTAACTGTGATATAATGGTATATAGATATAACTAGGTAACTGTGATATAATGGTATATAGATATAACTAGGTCACTGTGATATAATGGTATATAGATATAACTAGGTCACTGTGATATAATGGTATATAGATATAACTAGGTCACTGTGATATAATGGTATATAGATATAACTAGGTCACTGTGATATAATGGTATATAGATATAACTAGGTAACTGTGATATCATGGTATATAGATATAACTAGGTAACTGTGATATAATGGTATATAGATATAACT
This sequence comes from Borostomias antarcticus, assembly GCF_949987555.1. Classification (NCBI taxonomy): domain Eukaryota; kingdom Metazoa; phylum Chordata; class Actinopteri; order Stomiiformes; family Stomiidae; genus Borostomias; species Borostomias antarcticus. The sequence goes on from NW_028176683.1 coordinate 1,158,730, forward strand.
AGGTAACTGTGATATAATGGAATATAGATATAACTAGGTAACTGTGATATAATGGTATATAGATATAACTAGGTCACTGTGATATAATGGTATATAGATATAACTAGGTCACTGTGATATAATGGTATATAGATATAACTAGGTCACTGTGATATAATGGTATATAGATATAACTAGGTCACTGGGATATAATGGTATATATATATAACTAGGTAACTGTGATATAATGGTATAGATATAACTAGGTAACTGATATAATGGTATATAGATATAACTAGGTAACTGATATAATGGTATATAGATATAACTAGGTAACTGTGATATAATGGTATATAGATATAACTAGGTAACTGTGATATAATGGTATATAGATATAACTAGGTAACTGTGATATAATGGTATATAAATATAACTAGGTAACTGTGATATAATGGTATATAGATATAACTAGGTCACTGTGTTATAATGGTATATAGATATAACTAGGTAACTGTGATATAATGGTATATAGATATAACTAGGTAACTGTGATATAATGGCATATAGATATAACTAGGTAACTGTGATATAATGGTATATATATATAACTAGGTAACTGTGATATAATGGTATATAGATATAACTAGGTAACTGATATAATGGTATATAGATATAACTAGGTAACTGTGATATAATGGTATATAGATATAACTAGGTAACTGTGATATAATGGTATATAGCTCGAATGCACACAGGTCGGAGGTAGGTATTTTGCCACTTGCAACTTGCCACCTCCGACCACAAACGAACACACCATTATATCACAGTTACCTAGTTATATCTATATACCATTATATCACAGTTACCTAGTTATATCTATATACCATTATATCACAGTTACCTAGTTATATCTATATCCCATTATATCACAGTTACCTAGTTATATCTATATACCATTATATCACAGTTACCTAGTTATATCTATATACCATTATATCACAGTTACCTGGTTATATCTATATACCATTATATCACAGTTACCTAGTTATATCTATATACCATTATATCACAGTTACCTAGTTATATCTATATACCATTATATCACAGTTACCTAGTTATATCTATATACCATTATATCACAGTTACCTAGTTATATCTATATACCATTATATCACAGTTACCTAGTTATATCTATATCCCATTATATCACAGTTACCTAGTTATATCTATATCCCATTATATCACAGTTACCTAGTTATATCTATATACCATTATATCACAGTTACCTGGTTATATCTATATACCATTATATCACAGTTACCTAGTTATATCTATATACCATTATATCACAGTTACCTAGTTATATCTATATACCATTATATCACAGTTACCTAGTTATATCTATATACCATTATATCACAGTTACCTAGTTATATCTATATACCATTATATCACAGTTACCTAGTTATATCTATATACCATTATATCACAGTTACCTAGTTATATCTATATACCATTATATCACAGTTACCTAGTTATATCTATATACCATTATATCACAGTTACCTAGTTATATCTATATACCATTATATCACAGTTACCTAGTTATATCTATATACCATTATATCACAGTTACCTAGTTATATCTATGTACCATTATATCACAGTTACCTAGTTATATCTATATACCATTATATCACAGTTACCTAGTTATATCTATATACCATTATATCACAGTTACCTAGTTATATCTATGTACCATTATATCACAGTTACCTAGTTATATCTATATACCATTATATCACAGTTACATCTATATACCATTATATCACAGTTACCTAGTTATATCTATATACCATTATATCACAGTTACCTAGTTATATCTATATACCATTATATCAGTTACCTAGTTATATCTATATACCATTATATCACAGTTACCTAGTTATATCTATATACCATTATATCACAGTTACCTAGTTATATCTATATACCATTATATCACAGTTATCTAGTTATATCTATATACCATTATATCACAGTTACCTAGTTATATCTATATACCATTATATCACAGTTACCTAGTTATATCTATAAACCATTATATCACAGTTACCTAGTTATATCTATATACCATTATATCACAGTTACCTAGTTATATCTATATACCATTATATCACAGTTACCTTGTTATATCTATAAACCATTATATCACAGTTACCTAGTTATATCTATATACCATTATATCACAGTTACCTAGTTATATCTATATACCATTATATCACAGTTACCTAGTTATATCTATATACCATTATATCACAGTTACCTAGTTATATCTATATACCATTATATCACAGTTACCTAGTTATATCTATATACCATTATATCACAGTTACCTAGTTATATCTATATACCATTATATCACAGTTACCTAGTTATATCTATATACCATTATATCACAGTTACCTAGTTATATCTATATACCATTATATCACAGTTACCTAGTTATATCTATATACCATTATATCACAGTTATCTAGTTATATCTATATACCATTATATCACAGTTACCTAGTTATATCTATATACCATTATATCACAGTTACCTAGTTATATCTATATACCATTATATCACAGTGACCTAGTTATATCTATATACCATTATATCACAGTTATCTAGTTATATCTATATACCATTATATCAGTTACCTAGTTATATCTAGTGCATTCGAGCAACTGGGGGCTGAGAAACATATCCGAATTTGCGACGAGGAAGTGTGAGTTCATGCGGTGTTTTATTTAATCATTCCTAGTAGCAAGTCGCAATTTGCCACCTCCCAGTTATAAACGAACCTCCCAGTTATAAACGAATGCACCATAACTAGGTAACTGTGATATAATGGTATATAGATATAACTAGGTAACTGTGATATAATGGTATATAGATATAACTAGGTAACTGTGATATAATGGTATATAGATATAACTAGGTAACTGTGATATAATGGTATATAGCTCGAATGCACACAGGTCGGATGGTATTTTGCCACTTGCGACTTGCCACCTCCGACCACAAACGAATGCACCATAAGTATGAGACGCATCCTACCGTGAGCTCCGTACGCGCCGGCGGCCACAGCAGAGGCTCCCGAGAGACCTGCTAACCTCTGGACGACCACAGACGCCATGTCGGTCTGAGAGTGACAGCGAACTACAGACAGAGGACACGACGTGCTTGATTAGAGAACCGAGGGGCCAGGAAGCGAGTTACTTCCTGAAACATTTCAATCAGCGCCATCTTTGCCGAATCGACCCCTTTGGACATGCGCAGTTGTGCTTTTTTTTTGGGGGGGTGCGCTTTCAAAGCATGCGCGTGCGCAGATGGGAGGTTTCACAGCACCAGAAGGGAGAGCAGAGGCATTTATATGTAAAAACATACAGGACAACTACAGTAGGCTACTGATTTTTATTTATTTATTTTTTAACACGTCAACAAAGGCCAATTATTTGAGAGCGAGCGAATAAGAGGGCAATATTTAGGCCAAAACAACCAAGCTTTAGGGACACTAAATAATATATATATAATAATACACCCCCTTAGGACACAGCACCCAATACCCTACTCCCCTACTTCACTAATCAGTGTTTAGGCTACTAGCTTATGTAACGAAACGTTATCAGGGGTAGGGAGTGTAAACACAACCGAGTCAGAAACAGTAATATGAATTGCCAAGTTTTATTAAAGCTACAGAGCAAACACCAAAAGCTGATGCACACAAACAAATACGGTGCCTGACTCAACCCTCTCTATGGGCCTATTTAAGATGGGGGTGGGGACTGGCCTGTGACCCTGGCCAAGGGTAAACTGAACCCTGACTAAAACACCTAGGTCTATATCTAAAATCCTTACAACTATTGCACACCACAATAAAACATTACATAGTCTCAGTCTCAGGGGGGTACATGGAGATCTCTTATCTTGTACTGTCGCCCGCAGACCACCCTGAGTCCGATAGATACCCCTGTGTCAGCTGTGGATGTCGTATGCCTCTCTCTCTCCCTCCTATCTTCTAACCAGTTCCAGTGGATGCCCCACTGTCACCAGCAGACCTTCCGGAGTCCGATAGATACCCCTGTGTATGTGTACCACCCTGAAATGTAATTTAATGTTATGAATTGCTTTATAAATGTTCTTAGCCGGTAGACAAACATACCCCAGGAGCTTGCTCGATCGCCTTGTTGAGAGGGGTCAGGGAAGAATTTTTACAGCTCACTTATCTGGCCCCCGGGTGATTACTGTTTTTTTGCTTCCCTCTGGAATATGTAGGGGTGGGTCGTATGCCCACCTCCCTTGTTCTCTGTAATACACATTGTGTTGCCTCTGGGTATGAAATGCGCTGTACAAATAAAGCTTTGATTGATTGATTGATTGTACGGGTCAGCCTCACAGCCCGCTCGCATCCAACACCGTGCCCACCACACACCAAACTAACAAAACATTGAGTCTCATTGATTAGGCAGGTGTGCTGGCTCCTCAGGCGCGCCATTAGTCCTGAGAGCTCCCAGGTACACCGCCTACACAAGGGGGCGTGGCAGGGAGCGACTGTCCAACACACAGGGGCGGGGCCGGTACACTCCACCCATCACACTAACTAGGCTTATTAGCCCTCCGCTCCAGGAAGCAAAGTTCACGCTCTCGAGTGCTGATTAATCTAGGCAAAGCAAAACGCACAGCCATAACAACTAGTAATTAATCCAAAAATACCAACCTTATATCGTAACCCAAACTCGTTTAATCCACTTCATTTTGTAATCAACTTTCAACAAATACTCAAGATCTGCGTTTTCCATGTTCGTTGATGCTGCCCGTAGCTAGATAGCTAAAGTGGGTAACGTGATTGACAGGTGATGTGAATGACGGGACAGTCATGACAAGTTTTGATTGGATAAACCGTCGCAATGTTAAAATGTAAATGAGAATTCCAATGTAAGCACTTCGAGAACTGGCTTACACCAAGCCCCCAGGATTCAAAATCTAAAGTGAAGCCCTATTGAACCGCGTCATCTTGGCTAAATTTGTAGTCATTTGGCTATTTCCGGTGACTTTTGTACTTGCGCAGTTGTGCTTTTCTGTCCTACGCGCGTCCACGAACAAGTTCACATTTATGTGAAATGCAATGAAATGAAAACCGGCTTGCATATTAACCTGTTTTTGTCAAATATATCCATAGGAGACATTATTTTTTTTGTCCAGGCATTTTAACAGGTTAATTATAGCTGAACATGTTTTGTTTGCTAGTAGATGGTATTCATTCCGTTCGCGATAACGTTATTGCAGCCAGGCTAAATTCCTCCAGGGAGTCAGTGACAGGCGAGTTGAAAAGCTTCACTCCCCGCCAGCAGGAGCTTTGGCCGCTGCTACCGCATCTCGGATAACCCGCTGAGTTCCTGGCTGCTATTTCACACTCGCCCTTGATCAATCCCAATACCGATCCATGGTAATAATGAATCAATCGTTCAGATATGCATGTCAAAAGGGGTCGATTCGGCAAGATGGCGCTGATCAAAATGTTTCAGGAAGTAAATCGCTTCCTGGCCCCTTGGCGACATCATTACATATGACTTCCCTAAAACTATCCAATCAGAGGCAGAGTAGGGCGGGTCTTCCTATGGTGACGTGTTTTCCACCGAGTTCGCAGGACTCATGAATGCGCGCCCAGCGTCCCCGAGGCTCGTTCACAGCATGTTTCTCAAATGGGCTCGATACAGGTATTGGTGGCTTCAAAAACAAAAAAAAACAAAGTTTATACCGATTAGATTGGTCTCTGATGCAGATTTTTTTTTTCATTTTCCAGCCCTATCTATCATAATCCACAAATCACGGGAGATAATGGTGCGTTCGTTTGTGGTCGGAGGTGGCAAGTGGCAAAATACCTACCTCCGACCTGTGTGCATTCGAGCTATAGCGAATGATATGATGATGATATGATATGATATTGGCGTCAGTCGGCAACTGGGGGCTGAGAAACATCCGAATTTGCGACGAGGAAGTGTGAGTTCACGCGGCGTTTTATTTAATCATTCCTAGTAGCAAGTCGCAACTTACCACCTCCCAGTTATAAACGAACCTCCCAGTTATAAACGAATGCACCATAAGGGTCTTGGGCCGCATGCCGTCACGTGACTTGCAATACCGAGCTTTGGCCACTATGTCAAATGGCTTCATGCGCCGGTGAGCAACTTTCATTGAAATGAATAGGCAGCCTGTTCAATGCCGTCTCCAGTTTATATTATACCTCCATGATGTGGCCGGGTCAACAAATCACGTGGTTAAAAAGCACAACCGCATGCTTGTGACGCGGGAAAACACAACTGCGCATGTCAAAAGGGGTCGGTGGCTTAAGAACAAGGCGTCAACGTAGTCACTGCATCCAGTATTAATACATCCATGTTAGAGAATCACATCCGCTGGCACCAAAATGGCGACCGCAGTGTCCCAGTTTCAGCTCAAGGGACGGACAGAGTGAGCAAACCACAACCGAGAAGGCCAAGGTTTTAAACTCAGGATATGATGAAAGCATGTTTGATTTGAAATGTAAATTTTTAATTAGCATAGTTTTAATTTTCAAGTAATGAAGGCTACATGGAAAAGATAACTTACATTTTGAATAACAAATTAGCCTATGGTATTTCTTTTTTTCTTTTGAATAAAACTGCCTAAGAATCCCAATTTCCCACTTGACTTAAACTTGAGTTCTTCAGTCCAGTATTGTATAATATTGATCATAATAATGATGAAAGGAGGAAAGCGAATATTACATGAATTGCTTCAAACATAATAGCCTACTTTATAATCATACATTTCAAAAGAAATAGACCCGCATTAATTAAGGTGCAATTACAACTTTGACCTTGGCAGGTATGGGTTCATATCCTTCTCGCCGGCATCCCATCATCCATGAACCTTCTGACCTCAGAATCACAGAAGAGAAAAATCAAACAAGTTTCTACCTTGTTTAAGACCCTACATCTGAACTGAATTATTCATTGACTTGAATTATAGCTATGTGGTCCACATGAATTATTAATGAACTCATTTTTGCTGTGAAAAGTTCCTGGGTTTCAAAAGGGCTTAGTCCTGACCACATAGTAGTCTAAAACAAGACTTCTTATACAGGCATTGGTGAGGAGGTGGTTCATTAGTGGCCACTGTTCACCTCAGCTGCAATTTACAATTCAAAAAGGTTGCGTTTCACCCGGCAAACGTTCTGCATCTTTGTTTGGGTGTAGATGTTTCACTCCCCCCCCAGGGTCGGGGCCGAGGGGCTATCCTTTTACCCCCCCGAGCCTGGGTGAGGGTGAGGGGTCACCCCGGCTATATATCCGGGCACACCTCCAGGAGCCAGGTCACCATTTCGTCATCCATCACCGTCAGGCCACGCATTCCATTGGGTGTCCGATATATCGGACAGTCCTGGATGACGTGGTCTGCGGTTTGTTCCTCAGCGCCACACTCGCATGCAACACAGGATACCAAGCCCCATCTGTGCATCGATGAGCGGAAGCGTCCGACGCCGGTCCGGAGGCGGTTAAGCCTCACCCACGCCGGTCTGGGTAAGTCCATCCTGGGAGGGGAAGGACCGGCGGCCGGGATGAAATTACAGAGTCTGGAGGTGTTCTCCTCCCACTCCGCACGCCAGGTGTGGTCCGCCCATCCTGCCTCACTGATGTAAAGATCTCTGCATTGCTGCAGGAGATCCCGTGCGGCAGGAACAAAAGGCTGTCTGGACTTGAGACGCCGGGGAGGCTCCGCTGTTGCAGTGAGCCTGTCGTGGAGCAGGTGGTCAGGCTCCAGGACCCGGCAGGCGAGACGTGCTGTGGTTCCTGTGCGGCGGAGGCCAGAGGGCTGGATGCCCGGTGGCCTCGAAGTGACTCGAGGTGTCGGCGGAACGTGAGTGACCTGTCCAATGTCACGCCGAGATAGGTTGGTTCGGCGCTGCATGGCAGGAGTGTTCCATCGATGTGCACTCGGAGCTCACGTTTGGCTTCCTTGTTGTTAAGGTGGAAGGCCGCCGACAATCTCCATTTCCGGAGGTATGCCGGCAGAGTCTCATATCCTGGCTCAAGGTCTCCTCCACGGCCTGCCAGTCTCCAGCACCAGCGCGAGGTCGTCTGCGTAGGCGTACTTCCTGGAGACTGTGATTGGCAGGTCGTAGGTGTAGGGGGGCCAGGACAGATCCCTGGGGGACGCCGTTTTTAAGGCATAGCAACCTGCTTCGCTGTCCGCTACCGGTGGTGAGGGTGAAGCTGCAGTTTCGGACAAGCTCCATGATCATGCTGACCATGTGCCTGTCCGGCAGCAGGCGGAGCAGCTTGCAGGTGAGGCCGCGGTGCCATACGGTGTCGTAGGCAGCCGTCAGGTCTATAAAGACGGCTCCGACCTTCTTTTTAGCCGAGAAGCTGTCCTCAATGTCTTGAGTCATCAAAGTGACTTGATCTGACTTGCTTTAATAAAAGCAAACTTATTTTGTTGGACTAGAACGTTCTACTCATTCCCATGGCAGAAACAGTGAAGATTTTGTTTTCTTTGCACATACCCTCCACTGCACCGCTGGATAGGCATACCTCCCGGAGTCCGATAGACACCCCCGTGTCTGCTGTGGATGTCGTATCATGTCCGTAGAATGTCCTCTCTCCTATGATGCTTTTTTAGCCTCTCTTACTCTGAAATGTAATTTAATGTAATGTATTGCTTTATAAATGTTCTTAGCCGGTAGACAAACATACTCCTGGAGCTTGCTCGATCGCCTTGTTGAGAGGGGTCAGGGAAGAATTTTTACAGCTCACTTATCTGGCCCCCGGGTGATACTGTTTTTTTTGCTTCCCTCTGGAATATGTAGAGTGGGTCGTATATCCACCTCCCTTGTTCTCTGTAAAGTGCATTGTGTTGCCTCTGAGTATGAAATGCGCTATACAAATAAAGCTTTGATTGATTGATTGATTGACCTATATGAATTCAGTAGTCCTAAAACAGTGACTAATAAAGAGTCCTAATAAAGACTCTCATTTTGGGAGTATATTGGCCATAAGGGGGCGCTATTTTACTTTAATTTCAACCACTTTGTCAGACATTGGCCAGAGAACTTTGTTCATTAAGTCAATTATCATAAGACCCAGCACATCCCTCCCATCCTGTCCTTGGGTCATAACAAGATAGGCCCTCAGAATGTTTCTAATCATCACATGTTAATTGCTGTTTAATCAAAATCTAAGCTCTCCATAGCACTCACCCCCCCCTCCTCTCTCTCTCTTTCTCTCATCTTCCTCTGTCTCTCTCTCTCTGTCTCTCTCTCTCTCTCTCTCTCTCTCAGCATGGGTGCATATCTGTCTGTGTGTACCAGTGTGTGTTTGCAACTGTGTACTGAACTACCACTGGGTATAAAACTAATGATTTTAAATGCAGCCCCTGTGAGACAGACAGGCCAGGTGAGACAGACAGGCCCGGTGAGACAGACAGGCCAGGTGAGACAGACAGGCCCTGTGAGACAGACAGGCCCAGTGAGACAGACAGGCCAGGTGAGACAGACAGGCCAGGTGAGACAGACAGGCCCTGTGAGACAGACAGGCCCTGTGAGACAGACAGGCCAGGTGAGACAGACAGGCCCTGTGAGACAGACAGGCCAGGTGAGACAGACAGGCCCGGTGAGACAGACAGCACAGGTGAGACAGACAGCCCAGGTGAGACAGACAGGCCAGGTGAGACAGACAGGCCAGGTGAGACAGACAGGCCAGGTGAGACAGACAGGCCCTGTGAGACAGACAGGCCAGGTGAGACAGACAGCCCAGGTGAGACAGACAGGCCCGGTGAGACAGACAGGCCAGGTGAGACAGACAGGCCAGGTGAGACAGACAGGCCCTGTGAGACAGACAGGCCAGGTGAGACAGACAGGCCCGGTGAGACAGACAGGCCAGGTGAGACAGACAGGCCAGGTGAGACAGACAGGCCCTGTGAGACAGACAGGCCAGGTGAGACAGACAGGCCAGGTGAGACAGACAGGCCAGGTGAGACAGACAGGCCCTGTGAGACAGACAGGCCCGGTGAGACAGACAGGCCAGGTGAGACAGACAGGCCAGGTGAGACAGACAGGCCCGGTGAGACAGACAGGCCAGGTGAGCGCAGCAGAGAGGAACAGCCATCTTGTTCTCTCTGACAAGCAGGAGATGATCTTTTAAGACACAGCAGCAGTCTCACTGTGAGCTTCCCCCCGAAGCCAAGCAGCCTCCGCCTCCGCGCTCCCCTCTCTTCCCCTCCTCCTCTCCTCTCCCTCTTCTTCTCCTCTCCTCTTCTCCGACTATCCTCTCTTCTGCTCCACCCCCCCGCCCTCTCTTCCTACTCCCTCCTCTCCTCCTCCTCCCTCCTCTCCTCCCCCACCCTCTCCTCCTCCTCCCTCCTCTCCTCCCCCACCCTCTCCTCCTACTCCCTCCTCTCTTCCTACTCCCTCCTCTCCTCCTCCTCCCTCCTCTCCTCCCCCACCCTCTCCTCTGCCAAGGCATCCACTTGTATTCCTCCAGTCCTTCATTCAGTAGACACATTATCGTTTCCTTCTCTACTACCCCCCCCCCCGCCCCCCCCCCTCCCCCCACCCCCTCCTAACCCTCTGGGCGGAGCCTGGTCTGCCTGTCTGTCTGTCCGCCTGTCTGTCTGTCTGTCTGCTGACATCACGTCTGTCTGTCTGCTGACATCACGTCCGTCTGAGGGAGTCTGCTCACGACAGGGGAGAGAGAGAGAGAGCAGCAGTTGTCACCATGAGAACCGGAGCTACACATTTAAGAGGAGAAGATTAGATTAGATTAGATTACAGTCACTTAGCAGCAGACGCTTTTATGCAGAGCTGCCAACGATCTTGGATTTAGCCGTTGGCAGTAATTAGGGCAGGGGGGTGGAGAAAGGGGCGCTTATGCTCATGCATAAATTCATCTTACGTTCGAGATATATAATTACGAACAATATAATTTATTAGGACTGCGATTCCAACAGGGGGTCCAGGCGGAGTTCAGGTGGTCCTGAGGGCCCCGTGTGAGATTGAGGGTCAGTGTGAGGGAGGTCAGGTGGTCCTGAGGGCCTCATGTGAGGGAGGTCAGGTGGTCCTGAGGGCCCCATGTGAGGGAGGTCAGGTGGTCCTGAGGGAGGTCAGGTGGTCCTGAGGGGCCCATGTGAGGGAGGTCAGGTGGTCCTGAGGGGCCGGTGTGAGGGAGGTCAGGTGGTCCTGAGGGCCCCGGTGTGAGGGAGGTCAGGTGGTCCTGAGGGCCCCATGTGAGGGAGGTCAGGTGGTCCTGAGGGCCCCAGTGTGAGGGAGGTCAGGTGGTCCTGAGGGCCTCATGTGAGGGAGGTCAGGTGGTCCTGAGGGCCCCATGTGAGGGAGGTCAGGTGGTCATGGGGCCCCGGTGTGAGGGAGGTCAGGTGCAGTGTTAATTTCGTTGACGAGAACTATGACGAAAACTATTCGTCAACGACATTTTTTGGGTTATCGTCACGAGACGATAACTAAATAAAAATGAATGTATGATGACAAAAACTATGACTATATCTATTCACATTTTCGTCAACAAATAAAAACTAGACTAAAATGGTTATGGAGGGACGTATGGGAAAAGTTCAAATCAGAATGTCGAGGTTCGGGATGTGCGCAGTTGGATCATGGATGTATTAATAGAACGAGTTGGATGCAACCTACAGGTAGCCTGTGTGTATTTAGCCTACATTTGAATAGTACCGTTGCTACACCGGCCGGCGGGAAGTCAACTAACAGCATACGACTGCTGCGCCTGAACTGTTCAGTAAATTACCACAGTTCAGAAATGTCTTTGTCAACGTTCGCACACACCGGGAGAAAGAGGAGAGCAGACATCTGGATAAACTTCATATTTGATGCAAAGGAAAACAAAACCATTTGTAAACCGTGTGGGGTGAAAATGACTGGCAAAAATACAACGAACTTAAAGCGACATTTGGAGAAGTCATCCCGAAATTCACGAGAAGGTAAGCACCCCCCCACCCCCGGCTAACGTTACTGTATTAGCTAAAACCAAGCTGGTGTGTTTCTGAAATACTGTACTTCAAATACAATACAAGCTAAAAGAAACCAGTGTTTCACGTAGGTTTGTGGCGGGGGAGAACTGAAGTGTCTGATCATTGCAACGGTAACGTTAGTGGCTAGCTAATGTTAGGCACAGGTTAGCTAGCAACAAGTGGGGCTATGCTTGTGGCGGCTGGCGGGGGTATCTAGCGTTAGCTAGTCTGGGTAAGCTAGCTAAGCAACTACTGCTGCTGTCTAATGTTATACTGTAGCTAGATGGATAAGACACGAACAGTTAGCTACCTGGCGCCGCCATAGCCCCTCTCCTCCGGTGTGACGTTAGCTAGCCTGTGCCTGATGTTAGCTAGCCTGACTAGCCAACTAGTGCTGACAGGATAATGTTATAGCTTGCTATATCAGGCACAAACACAGTTAGCATCAGACTGGGGGAGAGGAATGCTTCATTTTGAAACTGTCTGACAGAAGCAGCCACGCTTCTGTCAGTCTGCCCCAGGGCAGCTGGGGCTACAGATGTAGCTTACCACCGCCGGTATGACTGTGTCTGAATGAATACTGGACTCTGTAAAGCGCTCTTGGTTTCATGAAGGGCGCTATATAAATCCAACTTGATTGATTGATTGAACTAAGCCTGTTAAATTTGAGTTGTCTAAATCTATGGTAGATTTCGTCGACTAAAATCGTAATGATATTTAGTCAACTAAAACTAGACTAAAACTAAAACAAGTCAGATGACTAAAATATGACTAAAACTAAATGGCATTTTAGTCAAAAGACTATGACTAAAACAAAATCATAATTTGCTGTCAAAATTAACACTGGTCAGGTGGTCCTGAGGGCCCCAGTGTGAGGGAGGTCAGGTGGTCCTGAGGGGCCAGTGTGAGGGAGGTCAGGTGGTCCTGAGGGCCCCAGTGTGAGGGAGGTCAGGTGGTCCTGAGGGGTCAGTGTGAGGGAGGTCAGGTGGTCCTGAGGGCCCCGGTGTGAGGGAGGTCAGGTGGTCCTGAGGGAGGTCAGGTGGTCCTGAGGGCCCCGGTGTGAGGGAGGTCAGGTGGTCCTGAGGGGCCCAGTGTGAGACCGCGCCCGGGAGATCGCTGGACACAGCGTCAACATGAGACGCAGCTTAGGCAGTGAAATTGAGATTCCGTCCATGGCCTGTCTGACGACATCTGGTTAAATGTCATTTGGTTTGTGTCCCTGTGGCCCCTGGACTAGACACGCGTCCACACACACTCACACACACACACACATACACACACACACTTCCACACATCCCCCCACGCACACGCACACACATCCGCCCACGCACACACACACACTGCGGACTGAGCAGGCGCCACACGCCGCTCCATCGCAATTAGCAAACTCATTAAACTCATCTGCATGCCAGCTCAAAGGGGATCGATGCAAATAGATAGGATTTAGCCATTGGCAGTAATTAGGACAGGGGGAACTACCCCCCCCTACCAGGAGCCACTCTCTCTCAGGCAAAGTAAATGTTATTCGCCGAAAATAAATACATTTCCGCCTCTGCACACAGCGTCCTATCTCATCCTCAACCCATGAAACTGTAGAGATTCAGGCGATGGGTGGTGTATTGATGTTTGATATTTCTCAAAGTATTTTTATTCGTTTTTAAGCAGATTTGTGAGGAGTTCGTGTTTCATGGACATAGAAACATGTCCAAAGACGATATCAGTGCGTCATGCAGAAAGCTGTCCGCGAAATACAAGAATGACCTCTCACAGTCACTTGAAGATTAAATCCACCATGTAAATACATTTATTTTGACTTTGCATTGAACAACATGACTTATTAGGACTGCCATTCCAACAGGGGGTCCAGGTGGAGTTCAGGTGGTCCTGAGGGCCCCAGTGTGAGATTGAGGGCCCAGTGTGAGATTGTACTATCTACAGTGCGACATTTGAAGACGGTCTCGGAGCTACAGAGTATATTTGGAAAGCTGTTGTTAGGGTTTGAGGCTGGTGGAGGCAGGACCCAAAAGCAGACAGCAGGCAAGCAGCTCAGGTTCAAAATATAGGTTTTAATATCCAAAACAACACCGGGAGGAAACGCAGGGGAAACACGCACTAACATTGACAATGAACCGACAGAGAACAAAGGAAACAGGAGGGCGTATATACTCTGGGAGAACAAGCAAGGAACAACGTACAGGTGTGCAACAAGACATAACGAGTCACAGGTGCAGCCAATCACCCAGACAAGGACATGGAGGGATTCCAACAAGACACCAACACAAGGACAGAGGGAACTAGGACACAAGGGAAGGGAACAGGGAACAAGGCTGGGACAGGGAAAGGGACAGGGCAGGAAACCAGAGGGGGGAACTAGAGGGCCAGGAGAGGAGGGACTGGAGTGACGTGAGACTAGTGAGGGGACAGGTGTCTAGAGCTGGGAGGACACAAACCAACATAGAAGACAAGACAACAGACAAGACAACGAACACAAGATCAAACATACAACGAGGCAGAACAAAACCTAGTGACAATGTGGACAAAGTGTACAATAGTCTCTGGGGGTAGTGCAGGGGCAGTCACTGGGAGGGGAGGTGCTCAGGGTCCAGGAGGGTCCAGGGGCTCAGGGTGAGGAATCCAGGCTGAGAACAGGGGGTGAGCAGGGCGAACCAGGGGTCCGGGGCAGGGGCGAGGGTCTGGACTGGGAGCAGGGGGGGAGCAGGGCGAACCAGGGGTCCGGGGCAGGGGCGAGGGTCTGGACTGGGAGCAGGGGGGGAGCAGGGTGAACCAGGGGTCCGGGGCAGGGGCGAGGGTCTGGACCGGGAGCAGGGGGTGAGCAGAACGACCCAGGGGTCCGGGGCAGGGGCGAGGGTCTGGACTGGGAGCAGGGGGTGAGCAGAACGACCCAGGGGTCCGGGGCAGGGGCGAGGGTCTGGACCGGGAGCGAGGGGGTGAACCAGGGGTCCGGGGCAGGGACGAGGGTCCAGACTGGGAGCAGGGGGTGAGCCGGGGCGGGCCCGGCCCGAACCCTAACACCTGTGCGTCTTATTGCGCATTTCCCTAACTCTGCCAGTGACTGTGGCTGGAGGCGAGCGCGCCTTCAGTAAACGGCCTGGAAATACTCTCCATAGAGCGTGAACTGGCAGAGAAAACTAACTTCAATGACCTCATCAATGACTTTACAACCCGAAAAGTTTGCCGCTTGTCTTTCGTTCATTAAACATTGGAACTGCTGTTTTTTTGTTTATTGACAAAACTAAAGATGATTTCCTTTGCGATCCTTGATGTAAGTGGTCTGTAGCCAGCCTACATGGTTTGTGGTGTGTGTGTGTGTGTGTGTGTGTGTGTGTGTATCCTGTGTCAGCATAGGAGGCATGCAGAGAGAAGAGCTGGAGGTACTATAGATGTATTATTCATCAATGGTAAAACCATGAGCAGGAAATGTGCTTGTTTGATATTTCCAGAGACGGAGTGAAATGTTATACACACCCCAGTCAGCTGATGAGCCTGCAAACAGCACGACTGTTTTATCACACACACACACACACACACACACACACACACACACACACACACACACACACACACACGTGTGCATACACACACAAGTATGCAGAAACCTCTATGTGCATGTGTGTGTTTATGAGGGTGAGAGAGAGTGAACAGAGAAAAAGAGAAGGTGTGTCTGCATACAGCATGTCAGCTCTTGCGTGTGTGTGTGTGTGTGTGTGTGTGTGTGTGTGTGTGTGTGCGCGCGTGTGTGTTAGTGTATTTGTGCCCTCACCCGTCCCTTTTGGGGACAGTAAATAAGACAATTTCACAGGTTATTAAACAGCTTTACTCTACCTCTGACATACTGCTGACTACGATTATTGTTTTGATTTATTTATTTAACTCCTGGTAGGCTACGTATTCACCTCACGTTGGTGGCAGTCGGCTGCCTTGTAAACGAGGGGAAACCGAGGTATTACATCATTTGGGGAGGCGGCGTAGAGGGCACCCTAGCACTTGAGGTCATTTAATGTCACGGTGATTTCCCTCTGCCTTCCCTCTCCCTAGTGCCTCTCTCTCTCCCTCCTATCTTCTAACCAGGTCCAGTGGATGCCCCACTGTCACCAGCAGACCTCCCGAAGTTCGATAGATACCCCTGTGTCTGCTGTGGATGTCGTAGCATGTCCGTAGAATATTCTCTCTCCTATGATGCTTTTAGCCTCTCTCACTCTGAAATGTAATTCAATGCAATGTATTGCCTTATAAATGTTCTTAGCCGGTAGACAAACATACTCCTGGAGCTTGCTCCATCGCCTTGTTGAGAGGGGTCAGGGAAGAATGTTTACAGCTCACTTATCTGGCCCCCGGGTGATTACTGTTTTTTTGCTTCCCTCTGGAATATGTAGAGAGTGGGTCGTATGCCCACCTCCCTTGTTCTCTGTAAAGCGCATTGTGTTGCCTCTGGGTATGAAATGTGCTATACAAATAAAGCTTTGATTGATTGATTGATTGATTGATTGATTGATTGATTGATTGATTGATTGATTGATTGATTGATTGATTGATTGATTGATTGATTGATTGATTGATTGGCCCAGTCTTACCGGGTGGCGAGGAGAGTGACTTGGAACCGACACGTTCAAATTAAACCATCCTGAACATGTATTAAAGCTCAAGTAATAATAACTTCTGGAGCTCGAGGGTCTTTATTGGCGACAGCATGTGAGAGACACATGAGTGAGGAGCAACACAGCACACACATCTTCAGTGGTATCCAGGGGAATGTCCCTCTGCATTTATCCCATCCAAGATGTCCTCCTCCAGGGGCAGCCAGGGGCAGTGGGGGGCCTGGTCAGTGTCCTCCTCCAGGAGCAGCGAGGAGCAGTGGGTAGCCTGGTCAGTGTCCTCCTCCAGGGGCAGTCAGGGGCAGTGGACAGCGTGGTCAGTGTCCTCCAGGGCAGCCAGGAGCAGTGGGCAGCCTGGTCAGTGTCCTCCAGGGCAGCCAGGAGCAGTGGGCAGCCTGGTCAGTGTCCTCCTCCAGGGGCAGTCAGGAGCAGTGGGCCGTCCTCCTCCAGGGGCAGTCAGGAGCAGTGGGCAGCCTGGTCAGTGTCCTCCTCCAGGGGGCAGTCAGGAGCAGTGGGCAGCCTGGTCAGTGTCCTCCTCCAGGGGGCAGTCAGGAGCAGAGGGCAGCCTGGTCAGTGTCCTCCAGGGGCAGTCAGGAGCAGTGGGCAGCCTGGTCAGTGTCCTCCAGGGGCAGCCAGGAGCAGTGGGCAGCCTTGGGACCAAGTCCAGGTGCTCAGTCCAGGTCCAGATCAGGGACCGTACTGAAGAGCATCTGTTCTCCTGCATGTTTTTCGTAATTGGGTTCTTCTGGTGGAACACGGGGAGAACATGCAAACTC
The DNA here is from genome assembly GCF_949987555.1 of Borostomias antarcticus. NCBI lineage: Eukaryota > Metazoa > Chordata > Actinopteri > Stomiiformes > Stomiidae > Borostomias > Borostomias antarcticus. Next base: position 1,176,168 of record NW_028176683.1, read on the forward strand.
CGCATAGAAAGGCCCTTCTTCCAGGGTCAGTTCAGCTTCCCCTACTAGCAACATGTCCACTTCATGAGAGGACACTGTTTCAGAGTCAGCCATAGGGCAAGGGTCGAGTTTAGAATCTGCGAATGTACAATATGAGGGAGGCCTTTTGCTGGGTCAGCCACCTTCCACAGGCGGAGGGGAAGACGAACGTTACCTCACAGGAAGTTAGCAGCAGACATTCACAACTCTGTGTGATATAGAATGGATTAGTGTTGTGTGTGTGTGTGTGTGTGTGTGTGTGCAGAGAGTTTAACATGAGAGTGAGGCTGAAGTGGTTTTTTGGTACAACACCATAACCTCAAACTTATTCACTACCGCGCTGCTTGCTTCCCCACGAGTTCACTTTAAACAAGCTGAGGATGGACAGCTGGGAAGCTGCCCTGGAGGAGGCTCATCTCTCTCTCTCTCTCTCTCTCTCTCCCCTCCTCTCTCTCTCTCTCACCCCTCCTCTCTCTCCTCAAAATAAACAAGGTGCTGATTGCTGCCTGCAAGTGTCGCCGGCAATACGTCTGAACGTTGCTTCATTCACAGGAGCGTAGCCGGCGGCGACGGCGAGGCTTAACCCCTCCTCTCCCTGATAACCGTCTCGTATTTAACCTTCGTTTCGACGGGCGACAAACAACAAATTATTATTAGCGACGGCGGCCTCGTCCTCTCGCTCGCCCGTCCCTCGCCAATCCGCTGACCCCCCCCCGGACCACCGGCTGTCTCTCTCCTAATTAACTCCCTAATGGAAGCCCGTCTATGTGTGAGCGAGGGAATAATCCCCAGTTAGCCGGAACAATGCCTGGATGCTAATGTGGTCGTTGGACTCAGAGATGCCATAAAGGCTATAGGCTATACCCCCCCTCCGTCTTTTCTCTCCCCTTGCTCTTGTCCTCTCCTCTTCCTCTTCTCCATCATTCCTGGGTGAGTGCTGCTCCAGGCGCCTGTTGTGTGTGTGTGTGTGTGTGTGTGTGTGTGTGTGTGTGTGTGTGTGTGTGTGTGTGTGTGCGTGTGTGTGTGTGTGTCAACATGATTGTGGCATATCACTGTAGGATGGGTGGATAGAGAGAGAGAAAGAGAGAGAGAGAGATGTGGAGATCATTAGAGCAGGTGTGGAATGCAGGGATGGAGAGAATGATGGAGAGAAAGGGGGAGGGGAAAGAGTGTCAGTGGGAGAGATGATCGGACTGCATCAGGAAGGGATGGAGAGAGAGAAAGAGAGTGAGAAAGAAAGAGGGAGGAGTAATCAGAAGGTGCCAGAGTGAAGGACACAGATGACCTTCTGATAGGCTTGAGACGCCTCTGCAGCAGGGAGAGACAATTGGACCATTAAGCGACAGGTAGATTGTTTTTTAGTCCATTTGGCAACCAGTTCTGGATCAGGTAGACAATATGGACGCCCCCCCTTTTCTTCATATCTTTATGATGTTTATAATAACTTCTTTCTCTTTTTCTTTTTACAGTATTTGTGTTCTCTGTGTCTTTATAAATCATTTATCATACGTGGGGATTTTGTTAAAGTATTTGAAATTGTATTTTGTGTAGGCTAACTTAAAGGAGTAGTAAAGGGAAAATGCATGTTTAGCCCTGTTTTAAGGTTACTTATGATCATATACAATGGTTCAGATCAAAACGTTGACAAAACTAGCACTTTTGAGAGTCTGATAATTGCTCTACCACAGTTTTGGTCATACAATGGATGTGGGTGGGCACCGTGAAAAATTATTCAAAAACATGTTAAACTCTCGATTTCAAAGACAAACTCACCGAGGTGAGTCTGTAGGCTACACTACTATATCCTTAAAATCTGACAAATATTCAGGCATATTGCACACAATATTCCAGGCACCAACAAGCCGATCGTAGTGTAGAGAATGTGAGCCGTGAGTGTAGCCTACAGACGGAGAATAGCCAGTCTGCGTGCTGTGTGCATGTGTGCTGGAGCAAGTGGGGAAGCTGTATTTCGTTTCTAAAGACGTTTGTAAAGATCATATTACAGAGACATGTGAAAACCACAACAAGCCCTCGCTCTATGGAAGCACAACTAGCGATTCATGAAGACAGATTGATGAAAACAACCGTTTCGCGGCAGAAAATAGATTTTTAGAAGCTGGATCCTCAATGCCCCGTCCGCCGCCATTACATGGATATACTGGCTCGCGCTGGATTTTAAATTTCTTCTACATGCCTCCGAATTACACCAAAGTTATCTCGGTGAGTCAAACGTCTTATAATATGCCGTAAATAAGGTCCAGGTTGTCAAAAACTAACATTATCCTTAAAATAGGGCTAAACATGATTTTTCCCTTTGCTACTCCGCTGTAGCTCAGTTGGTAGAGCGGGTCGTTCAATGATCGAAGGGTCAGTGGTTCGAATCCCAGCTCCGACTGTCCACATGTCGAAGTGTCCTTGAGCAAGACACCTAACCCCAAATTGATGAGCAGGTTAGCGCCTTGCATGGCAGCTACCGCCGTATGGGTGAATGAGAGGCCATTGTAAAGCTCTTTGAGTGCCGCTAAGGTGGAAAAGCGCTATATAAGTGCCGTCCATTTACCATTTAACTGGTGTGAAGCGTACACCTAACTGGGAAACAATGCTGTCCATAGCAACATTAAACACTTTACTTCTGAATATAGTTGCTGGGCTTTCCTCTATCGCATCATGCTCTGAATCTGACTCATCAAAAAAGCACTTCCTCTTCCTCTGTCTCATTTTGAACTTGGGTTCGATGCCCATGGCCCTGGCAGCAGTTGCCTCTGTCAGAAAACTGCCCCATGATCCACGCAAGTGGGTCATCTCTTCCTCCAGTGCTTTTATATCTGCTGCCTGCACATCAAGGGGAATGGATGAGGACTGGAGGATGAGGTTTCTATCTTCTACTGTAATACCTTTGCCCAAAACGTGAGGAGCACAACTGCATTAAAAGACTGAAAGTAGGTTTTTGAAAACCTGCGCCTCAGATCTGTCTTCCCTGGTGAGGTTATCTGTGGTAGCAAGAGTGTCTAAGGCACAGATCACATCAGGCAAATCAATGCTTTGCCACTGGGCGCGCTACCTTTATGCGCGCACTCCATCTTGTGTCAGACGAGCGGTGCAGAGAACAGCCCCAAATCTCCTGTAACCTCCCCCATCGGTGAGAGCTCCAACTGAATAGCTTGTATAGCTGATTGATGTAGCCAAATAATGTGTGTATTTCTGGGCAGGCCTGGGCTGCATGGACTAAGTTTAAAGTCGCACTGAAATGAAAAAAGCATTATTTCCCATTTTGGTTCACATAATTAGTCATAGTGTTCACCTATTCAACGATGTATGCCAAAAAAATTACAAAATTCTACTTTTGTTGTAATCTTATATCAAAGTATATAATTTCTTACTTCCTGGAAAACGGTAGGTCACGTGCAATGACGACAACAGGTACCTTCGATTTTAGGCCAATAATCTCACGACATCCACCCGTCAATCAACGCTGTCCTTCTATCAAATCTGTCTAAAGTTCCCGTCCACTTGTCAATGTTCCAATCAAATACCTCTAAACATATGTCCCACCCTCATAGCTTGTTTGGAAGTTAGATGATCTCAAACGTCCGTTTCAGTGCGACTTCAACCTTTCCTGCCATGTTAGCACCGTTATCCTAACATTGACCTCTGCGTTCGGCTATAGGCTCTCTATTCCATTTCCCCTCAATGTTTCCTCAACCATTTCTGCTATTTCTTCTCCATTTTTTTTTTTTAAGTCTTTAAATTGTAAGAGGCGTTCCTGTATTTCCCACCCACCAGCAGAGGCAGGTTCATGTGCATATCTCGTACATCTATATATATATATCTGGTACATGTTTCTCCATGTTTGAGACATCTGGGGTTGCATCACACATTACGGAGAAGTACGCTGCCTCTCGCCTTTCACTCAAAACTGAATTCAGGACACGCTGTGCACAGAGATCAATACATTCATTTTGGCTGTCGGACGAAAGGTAATGGGCTTGAACTTTCCTTCCTTGTTGCTGGTGCTCTGATATATTTTAAATGATCATCTAGGATGTTATCGCAGCCTACTGTAGTATATTTTTATACTGTGTTATACTGTATTACATTAATCACATATCTGTATTACTCTCGTGTAGTAATCATTTTATAAGAATAATGAATAAACTTCACTTATAGCTGGAACTGTGTTAATTTAGAGTTTAACATGTGAGTGAAAACAGAAGTCCCTGAGTCAGCATGATCCTTGGTCTAAAGCAAATGGTCGCCTCTAAAAGTATCCTACAGTTGTAACCCTAGGAGGACACAGGAAGCTCCTAGGGTCCAGGAGGCAGAGCTCAGCTGATGCAAAGACCATTCAAGAAGACTAGTTGACCGTTTGTGACCATATCTGTGTTAAATGAACATTCCTTGTATGCAAATGTATTGGTCATGTGATTCCTGGCCTGAAAGCCAGGTTAAAAGCTCGGCGCCTCCATGAGAACGCCAGTATTGCTGAAGTTCTGGCCCCTGTGTTAGGCATGCTCAATAAATGGTTGATTCAACGGTTTTGGCCTCCTTGAAGTTCTGTTCCACACGAAGATTATGCATTTGAAATACACTGCACTACTTTGCCAATTATGCCCAAAAATGCCCATTATCTGGCTCATTGAGTCTGTTCGTGTTACCCCTGAATTAAGCAATAAACCACGAGAGGCCGTGTGTTATAGTGATTTTATAACAGCTAGGGGGCTAGGGACCCCCCTAGCTGTTATAAAATCACTATAACACACAGCCTCTCGTGGTTTATTGCTTTTATACAACGGTTACTACATCTATTAGTGTAAAATAAACACACAGCAATGTAAAATATTAACATTTATTCAAAACGAAGCATCATTCCCTCAATTCCGCCGAGCAAAATAGTTCCCCTAACAAAAGGGTTGCCAAGCAACAACAACAACAACTACAATGCATTGGATCAAATGGGAGCCGCATTAATACTGAAAATGGAATGATATGCGGTCCCAGGTGTGTGTTACAAAGTATTTTAACACGGCTTCCAGCCAATCAGAATCAAGAACCAGAACTAACCGTTGTATAATCGGAGACTAAATACAGCGTAACATCCAACAGCGTTGGAAGGGGCGGCTGTAGCTCAGGTGGTAGAGCAGGTCGTTCAATGATCGAAGGGTCAGCGGTTCGAATCCCAGCTCTGACTGTCCACATGTCGAAGTGTCCTTGAGCAAGACACCTAACCCCAAATTGCTCCCAATGAGCAGGTTAGCACCTTGCATGGCAGCTACCGCCATTGGTGTGTGAATGTGTGTGTGAATGGGTGAATGAGAGGCCATTGTAAAGCGCTTTGAGTGCCGCTAAGGTGGAAAAGCGCTATATAAGTGCAGTCCATTTACCATTTAACAGTCTCTAGTGCTTTGTTTTTTTCGATTTCTGACTCCGTTACTTTTTGCTGTTGGCTGTCAATTCCAGACGAATGTAGGACAGAATGCTGCAGGTTCTTCCATTTCCAATAACAGTATTTATGTTTATGTTTCTCTCACGCACTGGAAACTTTTCGTAAAGCTTTCGCCATTTGATATTGGAAATTTTCATCCCATTTCTGGAATTCGGTGAACTGCAGGACTTTGCCTCTTGTTCAAAAGAAAACAGCCTCCATGTAAGCAAAAGAAAGCCTTTTTGGAACTGCTACATCCTACCCAGTCCCACTCTGTCTTTTCACCACCATTAGGGGGTTTAGAATAAGTCGGGTAATTTGGGAATGCCCTGCTCTCTGCATCTTTTGGCATTTCTTTCACAATCTCTGTTAAAAGGGCTCTCCTGGCCAAGATACGTACTGTGTTCACCCTGTCAGAATCAGGCATTTTATCCGGCCATAACCCAGGATCACTGAAATTAGACTCTGCTATTTTGCTTGTGCGCACATCATCCACTGGACCCTCTCCCACGCTGGCCTCTCCTGCCGGCTGGATCACCCGAGTGTCCCCTCTCTGTTTTTCATCTCCGATATTCTCATCTGCCCTGCTCACATCCACAACCGCCTGTATCCCTCTCTCTCTCTCATCTCCGGCGCAGAAAGCTTTTTTCGCAGGCTGGGTCTCTGCTGTCTGTCTCTCCTCTCCCTCGCATGCCCGTCTCTCATCAGCAGGCTGGGTCTCTGCTGTCTGTCTCTCCTCTCCCTCGCATGCCCGTCTCTCATCAGCAGGCTGGGTCTCTGCTGTCTGTCTCTCCTCTCCCTCGCATGCCCGTCTCTCTTCAGCAGGCTGGGTCTCTCTGCTGTCTGTCTCTCCTCTCCCTCGCATGCTTGTCTCTCTTCAGCAGGCTGGGTCTCTGCTGTCTGTCTCTCCTCTCCCTCGCATGCTTGTCTCTCTTCAGCAGGCTGGGTCTCTCTGCTGTCTGTCTCTCCTCTCCCTCGCATGCCCGTCTCTCATCAGCAGGCTGGGTCTCTCTGCTGTCTGTCTCTCCTCTCCCTCGCATGCCCGTCTCTCATCAGCAGGCTGGGTCCCTCTGCTGTCTGTCTCTCCTCACCCTCGCATGCCCGTCTCTCTTCAGCAGGCTGGGTCACTGCTGCTCCTTCAATGTAGCTAACGTTAGCTTCGTCTTCAGACTCGACAGTTTCTGTCAGAGAAGAAGCATTGTGTTAAACCGTTATACGGCCCTATCCTAGTAACTGGATCTTAACATTTATAACAAAAGATAAAACTCACTTTGCTCTTGACCTTTTTAAAACATACTTGACCATGAAGTCCCTTGCCTCTTTTTTAAAATCATTTTCTCTTTTTCGTTTCTCTTTTCTTTGTTGGGTTAGACACACTGGTAAGACACTGGTAAGACACTGGTAAGACACTGGTAAGACACACTGGTAAGACACACTGGTAAGACACTGGTAAGACACTGGTAAGACACACTGGTAAGACACTAGTAAGACACTGGTTACACCCTGGTAAGACAGACTGGTAAGACACACTGGTAAGACACTGGTTAGACACACTGGTAAGACACACTGGTAAGACACTAGTAAGACACTGGTAAGACACTGGTAAGACACTGGTAAGACACACTGGTAAGACACTGGTAAGACACTGGTAAGACACACTGGTAAGACACTGGTAAGACACCAGTAAGACACTGGTAAGACACTGGTAAGACACACTGGTAAGACACACTGGTAAGACACTGGTAAGACACCAGTAAGACACTGGTAAGACACTGGTAAGACACACTGGTAAGACACACTGGTAAGACACTGGTAAGTTTTGGTAATTTCTTATAGTACAAAACTTCACAGGAGACCCAAGTCGTTCAGCCTTTACGGGTATTTATTACTGTAACACACTCAATACAGCTTCACAATGTTCTCATGTACAGCCCCCAGCCCAACTGGGCTCAACACCTTTATATCCAGCCCCCCAGCCCAACTGGGCTCAACACCTTTATATCCAGCCCCCCAGCCCCACTGGACTCAACACCTTTATATCCAGCCCCCCAGCCCCACTGAGCTCAACACCTTTATATCCAGCCCCCCAGCCCAACTGTCTCAACACCTTTATATCCGGCCCCCCAACCCAACTGGCTCAACACCTTTATATCCAGCCCCCCAACCCAACTGGCTCAACACCTTTATATCCAGCCCCCCAGCCCAACTGGGCTCAACACCTTTATATCCAGCCCCCCAGCCCAACTGGCTCATCGCCTTTTATATGCAGATCTCAGTGTGTGCATCACATAAGGCTAATGGTTTTCTTGGAACTTACTCTTGTAGATATTAATCTTACTTTTGAGACATACTGTGAAATGGGACATTCCTGGCTAGGACACTCTGACCTGTTCTGCCGTTCTCTCTAGTTCTCCTCAGATGAGCCAACTTGACCTTACGGCCAAACATCCCTCTAAACACTACTAGTTTCCACAACATAAGACACGGGTAAGACACTGGTAAGACACTGGTAAGACACTGGTAAGACACTGGTAAGACACGGGTAAGACACTAGTAAGACACTAGTAAGACATGGGTAAGACACTGGTAAGACACTGGTAAGACACTGGTAAGACACTAGTAAGACACTGGTAAGACACTAGTAAGACACTGGTAAGACACTGGTAAGACACTAGTAAGACACTAGTAAGACACTGGTAAGACACTGGTAAGACTGGTAAGACACTGGTAAGACACTGGTAAGACACTGGTAAGACACTGGTAAGACACTAGTAAGACACTAGTAAGACGCTGGTAAGACGCTGGTAAGACTGGTAAGACACTGGTAAGACACTGGTAAGACACGGGTAAGACACTGGTAAGACACTGGTAAGACACTGGTAAGACAAGGGTAAGACACGGGTAAGACAAGGGTAAGACACGGGTAAGACACTAGTAAGACATGGGTAAGACACTGGTAAGACACTGGTAAGACACTGGTAAGACACTAGTAAGACACTGGTAAGACACTAGTAAGACACTGGTAAGACACTGGTAAGACACTAGTAAGACACTAGTAAGACACTGGTAAGACACTGGTAAGACTGGTAAGACACTGGTAAGACACTGGTAAGACACTGGTAAGACACTGGTAAGACACTAGTAAGACACTAGTAAGACGCTGGTAAGACGCTGGTAAGACTGGTAAGACACGGGTAAGACACGGGTAAGACACGGGTAAGACACTGGTAAGACACTGGTAAGACAAGGGTAAGACACGGGTAAGACAAGGGTAAGACACTACCAGTAAGATGCTGTTAAGACGCTGGTAAGATGCTGGAAAGACAAGACGCTGGTAAGACTGGTAAGACATGGGTAATACATGGGTAAGACATGGGTAAGACACTGGTAAGACACTGGTAATACTCTGGTAAGACACTGGTAAGACACTGGTAAGACTGGTAAGACACTGGTAAGACATGGGTAAGACACTGGTAAGACTGGTAAGACACTGGTAAGACTGGTAAGACATGGGTAAGACACTGGTAAGACACTGGTAAGACTGGTAAGACACTGGTAAGACACTAGTAAGCCACTGGTAAGACACTAGTAAGACTGGAAAGACACTGGTAATACATGGGTAAGACACTAGTAAGACACTGGTAAGACACTGGTAAGACACTGGTAAGACTGGTAAGACACTGGTAAGACACTGGTAAGACACTAGTAAGACACTGGTAAGACACTAGTAAGACACTGGTAAGACACTGGTAAGACACTGGTAAGACACTAGTAAGACACTGGTAAGACTGGTAAGACACTGGTAAGACACTGGTAAGACACTGGTAAGACTGGTAAGACACACTGGTAAGACTGGTAAGACGCTGGTAAGACATGGGTAAGACAATAGTAAGACACTGGTAAGACACGGTAAGACAATAGTAAGACACTGGTAAGACACTGGTAAGACACTGGTAAGACACGGGTAAGACAATAGTAAGACACTAGTAAGACACTGGTAAGACACTGGTAAGACACTAGTAAGACACTGGTAAGACAATAGTAAGACACTGGTAAGACACTGGTAAGACACTGGTAAGACACTAGTAAGACACTGGTAAGACACTAGTAAGACACTGGTAAGACACTGGTAAGACGCTGGTAAGACTGGTAAGACACTGGTAAGACGCTGGTAAGACTGGTAAGACACTGGTAAGACGCTGGTAAGACATGGGTAAGACACTGGTAAGACGCTGGTAAGACTGGTAAGACACACTGGTAAGACACTGGTAAAGATGGACCTGTCTGCCGCATCGCACCATTACAGGTGTTCTCACAGAGGAGCTGTTTTTGTGACTTGTGGCAGAGACAAATGTACTGTACTGTATATGCAGAACAAAGCAGCAGCGAAACTCTTCACTGGGCTGTGTGAAGAACCTTCACTGGGCTGTGTGAAAAACCTTCACTGGGCTGTGTGAAAAACCTTCACTGGGCTGTGTGAAAAACCTTCACTGGGCTGTGTGAAAAACCTTCACTGGGCTGTGTGAAAAACCTTCACTGGGCTGTGTGAAGAGTGTTTGTTTTTGTGGTCATATGTTTTTTCTCTTTGTGCTTGTATAGAAGACCCCATCACCTTTCCTCAGACGAGACCTCTCTTCAGCCCTGTTATGATCCTCTGTGAAACCAATTGCATACTAGCCATTGGAACCATGCCTGTGGCGATCTTCCCAAAAGAGGACATCTATGCAAGCACAGCGTATCTCATGGCGTGCTATTACCGGTAGCCTTTCACCTCACATATCCTAAGTGCACTGCGACACTCCTCTCTGTGCTGCAGAAAGTCCTCTCAGACACCATCCATGACTGGGACATGACTTATATATAGAAAGGCTATGGCTGAGTGGAAAAAGTTTAATGACTAGGGTTGCACGACCCCCATTTCTTGTTTCTGGACCCGATAACAGAACTGTAGACTATATCAGCCGATCCAAGAACTGATCAAGTGACCTTTAATATACGAATTAAATTAAAGGACAATGCTCGTTTTTGACAACCTGGACCTTATTTACGACATATTATAAGACGTTTGACTCACCGAGATCACTTTGGTGTAGTTCGGAGTCATGTAGAAGAAATTTAAAATCCAGCGCGAGCCAGTATATCCATGTAATGGCGGTGGTCGGGGCACCTGGAATGCAGTTTCTAAAAATCTATTTTCTGCCGCGAAACGGTTGTTTTTATCAATCTGTCTTTAAGAATCGCTAGTTGTGCTTACATAGAGCGTAGGCCTGTTGTGGTTGTTCACATGCCTCTGTAATATGATCTTTAGAAACATCTTTAGACACGAAATAGCTTCCTCACTTGCTCCAGCACGCATGCGCACAGCGTGCTGGAGCAAGTGGGGAAGCTATTTCGTTTCGAAAATAGAAATTTAGAAACTGCATTCTAAGTGCCCCGACCACCGCCATTACATGGATATACTGGCTCGTCCTGGATTTTAAATTTCTTCTACATGCCTCCGAACTACACCAAAGTGATCTCGGTGAGTCAAACGTCTTATAATATGTCGTAAATAAGGTCCAGGTTGTCAAAAACGAGCATTGTCCTTTAACCTGTTAAGTTTTAAAGCACTGTTAGGTTTGTATTTTGCCAAAGTTGCCATAGGTACATTTATAATATATTTACTTCCCTTTCCCCCCGTCCACCAACGGTCTATTGTCTCATTTTGCATCCTGTGTTCTGCTCATATTGCAACCTCAATAAAGAAGTGAAAAGAAAATCAATTCATCATTTCTTTAAGCAAGACAATGTCACTTCTAGTAGTAGAACAAGTACATTTATCTTAGTCAGGATTACTTATCTGAAGCCCAATATGTTATTTTCTTTGTAAATTCCAGAGTACATAGCCTTATTTCAAGACAAATGCAACAGCATTGGATTCTAAATGTAAGCACATGTTCCTACATATTGAGAAAATAATGCTTAGATGTTTTCTCTGTATCCAGGCAATGTACTTGTTTTAGTGTAGTTGTACGGGTTTAAAGATATATTTCCTAAATGCTATTTTAAGATGATAGCACTAACATTTGCTAAATTTAAGCACATTTTTCTACATGAGTAAATAATTCTTAAACATGTACTTATTTTTAGTCTGGCCACACTAGTTTTAAGATAACTGTGGGCTCTTTAAGACTAGATATGTTTTAAAAACCTTGGAAAGTGACATTTTCCTGTTCTGTTGGCAGACATTTGTGGTTATTTCAAGTAATATTTTCCCCATTTTATAGTATTTAGTGGCCGGGCAGCCTCAGCCAGACACGCCTGGAACACCTCCCTAGGGAGGCGCCCAGGAGGCATCCTCACTAGATGCCCGAACCACCTCAACTGGCTCCTTTCGAAGCAAAGGAGCAGCGGCTCTACTCCGAGTCTCTCCCGGATGACTGAACTTCTCACCCGATCTCTCAGGGAGACCCCAGCCACCCTCCGGAGAAAACTCATTTTGGCCGCTTGTATCCGTGATCTCGTTCTTTCGGTCATGACCCATCCTTCATGAACATAGGTGAGGGTGGGGACGAAGATAGACCGGTAGATCGAGAGCTTTGCCTTTTGGCTCAGCTCTCTTTTCGTCACAACAGTGCGGTAAAGCGACTGCAGAACCGCACTAGCTGCTCCGATTCTCCGGCCAAACTCCCTCATGGTTCCCTCACTCGTGAACAAGACCCCCAGATACTTGAACTCCTTCACTTGGGGTAAGGACTCATTTCCTACTCGGAGCGGACAGACCACCGGTTTCCTGCTGAGAACCATGGCCTCAGATTTAGAAGTGCTGATTCTCATCCCAGCCGCTTCACACTCAGTTGCGAACCTATCCAGAGAGTGCTGGAGGTCGCAGGCAGATGATGCCATCAGGACCACATCATCTGCAAATAGCAGCGACGCAATCCCCAGCTCACCGAACTGCAAACCCACCTCCGCACGACTACTATAAATATTATTATCAAGTATAATATTCTATTTTTTATCAAGTTTGGCGCTCGTAGCTCGAAAGACTTCTGGTTATGTCAGTCAAGTGCGACTAGGCTACTTGTCAAGTCTGTTAGCATAATAGATGAGATTCATTTGAGTAGCAAAATACATAATCATATACACCAGCTAACGAGATAACAAATATATATGCTGATAAAGAGACTACACACTTTCGGAAACATATTTTTTATTTCAATAAAATTGCCCCCAAGACCCGTCGGATGATCTCAAAAACGTAGGCTACAGCCTTTAGACAACTTGTTTGTGTGGAGGCTATTGGGTTGGACTCAACCATTCGTTTAGGAATGGCTATTGCTGAGAGGACATGGTATTGTGTCTGTCAGGCTACTAGCCTAGCCTTGTTTCAATAAGACTGACTGGCTTAGAAGACATGCAACCGCTTGACTGTAAATTGCGCATGGATGGCAGTCAAATCAAACAAGCTTGACATTTATTTGGAAACAGCAAGCAAGCATAACCTGTTTGATGGTATTTTTGATAACTGGTCAGTTGATATATGTTTGCCCAAATAACCTAACTTAGCATACAGCTAGACTTGCGTGACTCGACTTGCGACTGTATAGGAATACCACCACTCACCTCTCACGTAGGCCTGTCCTGACCCACCCAGAGACCATGACACCACGTAGACCCGTCCTAGAGACCATGACACCACGTAGACCCGTCCTAGAGACCATGACACCACGTAGGTCTGTCCTAGAGACCATGACACCACGTAGACCCGTCCTAGAGACCATGACACCACGTAGGCCTGTCCTGACCCACCCAGAGACCATGACACCACGTAGGCCTGTCCTAGAGACCATGACACCACGTAGACCTGTCCTCACCCACCCAGAGACCATGACACCACGTAGACCCGTCCTAGAGACCATGACACCACGTAGACCCGTCCTAGAGACCATGACACCACGTAGACCCGTCCTAGAGACCATGACACCACGTAGACCTGTCCTAGAGACCATGACACCACGTAGGCCTGTCCTAGAGACCATGACACCACGTAGACCCGTCCTAGAGACCATGACACCACGTAGACCCGTCCTAGAGACCATGACACCACGTAGACCTGTCCTAGAGACCATGACACCACGTAGGCCTGTCCTGACCCACCCAGAGACCATGACACCACGTAGGCCTGTCCTAGAGACCATGACACCACGTAGACCCGTCCTAGAGACCATGACACCACGTAGGCCTGTCCTAGAGACCATGACACCACGTAGGCCTGTCCTAGAGACCATGACACCACGTAGACCTGTCCTAGAGACCATGACACCACGTAGACCTGTCCTAGAGACCATTACACCACGTAGACCTGTCCTAGAGACCATGACACCACGTAGGCCTGTCCTGACCCACCTAGAGACCATGACACCACGTAGACCTGTCCTGAGCCACCCAGAGACCATGACACCACGTAGACCTGTCCTAGAGACCATGACACCACGTAGACCTGTCCTAGAGACCATGACACCACGTAGACCTGTCCTGACCCACCCAGAGACCATGACGCCACGTAGGCCTGTCCTAGAGACCATGACACCACGTAGACCTGTCCTAGAGACCATGACACCACGTAGGCCTGTCCTGACCCACCCAGAGACCATGACACCACGTAGGCCTGTCCTAGAGACCATGACACCACGTAGACCTGTCCTAGAGACCATGACACCACGTAGACCTGTCCTAGAGACCATGACACCACGTAGGCCTGTCCTGACCCACCCAGAGACCATGACACCACGTAGACCTGTCCTGAGCCACCCAGAGACCATGACACCACGTAGGCCTGTCCTAGAGACCATGACACCACGTAGACCTGTCCTAGAGACCATGACACCACGTAGACCTGTCCTAGAGACCATGACACCACGTAGGCCTGTCCTAGAGACCATGACACCACGTAGGCCTGTCCTAGAGACCATGACATCATGACATGATGAGAGACACGGACACACCGCCCTCCACATTCCACCCTGACATCCACATTCCCGACCTGGAACCACGTGTCATCGAGAGACTCATGGCAGACAGTCAGGGTCGTCCAGACCGCTACGGGTGCTACGGGGAAAGCATGGCTTGCCACAAACCCTGAGAGTCTTCATGGTAGAGAGTGTGCGCCAGCAGTATCCAGACTTTAGAGGCAAAGCAGACATGAAGAGGCTGAGAGTTAGAATTAATGAGCAGTTGCGCTCCCCTAGGAGCTCTCCATGCCGTCTTTATCACAGCCATGTCTGCACGCAAGAGCAACTGTAAATTTAGGGTATTAAAATAAATGTCTTGATTTTTCAAACAGTCGTCTACTGTTGTTATTTCTTCTTGCCCCCAGTTGCCTACTTAGTACATTTCTATCCCCATTGTCCAAGTCCGGTGTGCATTCCCTGCTTTCAAAATAATCTGGAATCCAACCTCTAATTGTAATCTCTGCGCTGCAGTGATAACAATATATTATAGCCTATTATTACTAGGCTACTGTTCACCTTATTATTTATTTATTTAGGTAGCCTGCGTTATTGTAAATGCGCATCAGCCATTTAACGCAAACGGAGAGGGAAGTGTATTTGTTGGTTACAGTCGGCTATATGGACCGCTGTGCACACAACGTTGGATGAATGGAAAATGAATGAGGCAGGTTTCTCTACCAAGGACATCAGAATGTTACTATGCGACATTTGTAGTATCCTACAGCCTAATTGTTTTGATAGCCAGTTAGCTCAAGACAGCAGCTTCCATAATATTAACGTGGCTAAAAAGCAGTTAACGTCACAACGGTTTGTAATGTAGGCTACTGCATTTACTGTGCAAACTTAACTGTTCAACTGTCAAAACAAATTGCCAACAAACTGATTATGCCAGGTATTGGCATACTAGCCTGTTATTTTCCGCTCAACCTCCCTCCGCTACTGTAGACTATTAAGAAGATACTGTAGGAATTTTCCTAGGACGTCACCAACTATTTTATAAGTGTATACAGACCTTGAGGGGCGACTGTACCATTGTTGTTGTTACCTTGTAATAATAATAGCCTACTACAAATAAAACAATGTCTTTCCTTCTTGAAGACGTAGAATCCTTTCCATGTCCTTCCGACAGCAGGGAACCGAACCCACGACCCTTGAATTACAAGTCTGTTCAGATTCAGATTCTTTATTTGTCACGTAGATGCTCTGGTTTGTTCATGCATGTGAAATGCTTGTGCTCCTAAGCTCCATTCAATAAAACCAATAAATATCACTACTTAAAAACCTTAAATACTCAATAAGACAATAAAAACATTTGACCAGGGCATAAAATATGTGTAAAAGTGCATATAGTGCGTATTATTGCACAGTTAGTCCTTCTTGCTGTTTAGGAGTCTGATGGGCCGTGGGAAGAAGCTGTTCCTCAGTCTGCTGGTTCATGCTTT
Source organism: Borostomias antarcticus (assembly GCF_949987555.1). Taxonomy (NCBI): domain Eukaryota; kingdom Metazoa; phylum Chordata; class Actinopteri; order Stomiiformes; family Stomiidae; genus Borostomias; species Borostomias antarcticus. Next base: position 1,192,043 of record NW_028176683.1, read on the forward strand.
GAGGATCTTGTACCCCTTCACCCTTTGGGACTGTAGAGGGGTGAACAGGCTTTTGTGGGGGTGGCTGGGGTCCCTGATGATCCTCTGGGATTTGGTGAGGCAACGCTGGGTGTAGAAGTCCTCCAGACTAGGCAGCTCGTACCCGCTGATGTGCTCGTACTGAAAAGTAAGCCTGACTGCCAATTGATTAATTGATTAATTGATTGATTAATTGAACTAGACTGACCATCTGATTTAATTATTTTGAGTGGTTGACCTGCATTTGAGGCTTGGTGTTTTATGATAAGGTGATTGATTGGTTTGATTATTTGATTTGATAATAAAGATAAATGGTTAGTTCATTAATTTATTAATTCTTCAATATTTAATTGATTACTTGATTAATTGTTCATAGTTATTAAACCTTTCATTATTATATTATATATATAATAATTCTACTTGAGCACATTTGCTGATATTGGATATAAGTGGTTTTGATGGTGTTTAATTGTTAAATGGATGAAGATGGTTTGGTGTTGAACTTCTTGAGTTCTTGAGTGATTGTTGGTCTGTTTGATATTTGGTTTAGAGGTGGCTTGGTTGTTTTTGATAGAATAAGCATTGGTTTATGGGTTTGCTTTAGTAGTGAGGTATATAGTATACATGCATATATTACACTTTGAATATTGTGTGTGTGGAGTGAAAGGATTGTGAGTGGACGGACAATAGGACTCAACTTGCTGACAGGCAAAGTGGTGTGGACATTTTGATGTCTACGTCGAATCTTTTTTATTTTAATTTATTATTTTCTGGCATACATCGATTAATGAGTGGATTGTCCTCTGGTGCACAATACCCTAAGCTTGTGTCAAATCAGGCCTTGTGGTTTTTAATTTGTAGCAATTAAAAGTGCTTAACGAGGCCGATCGCTCCCTGTGCTGAAGACTAGGGTTGAGTTGAGCAAGATTAGATCTGGAGAGGAAGTTTAGTCAGAGCAAGAAGAGTCCCATGTCCGTGAGTGATTGAGTGTTCATTTCTTTATTAATTACATAATTGATAAAGCTTCATTTTAATAGTGTTAGATTATTAAGAGGTTTATTAATAGTTTGAATTGTTAACAGTTTATCAATTTGTGAGGATTTTAAGTGGTCATGACACTGTTCAGTACAGTGGGACAGACAGAAAGCAGCATTGGAAGCAGTAATCATAGTTCAAACTGAAATAAAGGAAGTCAACAGCACGACGGAGAAGCTGCAGAGTGAAATTGATGCTCTGTTCTCCCACATGAATTTAGTTTTGACTTCGCATCCTTATGACACCCTCTGGAGTGAGTAGCCTAAAGGTCACCTCTAGAGTGAGTAGCCTAAAGGTCACCTCTAGAGTGAGTAGCCTAAAGGTCACCTCTAGAGTGAGTAGCCTAAAGGTCACCTCTAGAGTGAGTAGCCTAAAGGTCACCTCTAGAGTGAGTAGCCTAAAGGTCACCTCTAGAGTCAGTAGCCTAAAGGTCACCTCTAGAGTGAGTAGACTAAAGGTCACATCTAGAGTCAGTAGACTACAGTTGTAACATGATTCTAGGAGGACACAGGAAGAACCAATCAGCCCCTTTGTCCGGAGGGGGGCCAAAGACCAGCTGACCCCCTGACCAATCAGAACTCAGTTGAACCGTTTGTGACCATGTTTGTATTCCTTGTATGCAAATATGTTTGTCATGTGATTCCTGGCCTGAAGCCAGATATAAGCTCGCCACCTCGTATAAGAAAGTGAGTATTTGCCTAGAGATTCGACCCTGTGTAGGCATGCTCAATAAAGTGATGATTCAAAGTTTTTGGCCTCCTTGAAGTTCGTGTTTCACACGAAGATTGATGCTTTTGAAATACACTGCAAAATAAAATGCCACATCAGATGCCACATAAACTAAAGTAAACATCAGCTTATCACTTAGGAGAGTTGGCTGAGCTTATTTGGATTGTAGCAGAGAATGATTTATATAAATGTATTATAAATCTAAATAAATGGTTGGACAGGATATCGAGGCGTGGGGGAGGTGGGTTTGCAGTTCGGTGAGCTGGGGATCGTGTCGCTGCTATTTGCAGATGATGTGGTCCTGATGGCATCAGCTGCCTGCGACCTCCAGCTCTCTCTGGATAGGTTCGCAACTGAGTGTGAAGCGGCTGGGATGAGAATCAGCAATTCTAAGTCTGAGGCCATGGTTCTCAGCAGGAAACCGGTGGTCTGTCCGCTCCGAGTAGGAAATGAGTCCTTACCCTAAGTGAAGGAGTTCAAGTATCTGGGGCTCTTGTTCACGAGTGAGGGAACCATGGAGAGGGAGTTTGCCCGGAGAATCAGAGCAGCTGGTGCGGTTCTGCAGTCGCTTTACCACACTGTTATGACGAAAAGAGAGCTGAGCCAAAAGGCAAAGCTCTCGATCTACCGGTCTATCTTCGTCCCCACCCTCACCTATGGTCATGAAGGATGGGTCATGACCGAAAGAACGAGATCACGGATACAAGCGGCCGAAATGAGTTTTCTCCGTAGGGTGGCTGGGGTCTCCCTGAGAGATCGGGTGAGAAGTTCAGTCATCCGGGAGAGACTCGGAGTAGAGCCGCTGCTCCTTTGCTTTGAAAGGAGCCAGTTGAGGTGGTTCGGGCATCTAGTGAGGATGCCTCCTGGGCGCCTCCCTAGGGAGGTGTTCCAGGCGTGTCCAGCTGGGAGGAGGCCGCGGGGTAGACCCAGGACTAGGTGGCGGGACTACATCTCCGCACTGGCCTGTGAGCGGCTAAAGATTCCCCAGGCAGAGCTGGTTGATGCTGCCAGGGAAAGGGATGTCTGGGCCCCCTGCTGGAGCTGCCGCCTCCGCGACCCGACCCCGGATAAGCGGATGAAGATGGATGGATGGATGGATAAAAGGTTGCTCCCTGTCCTTTGACATTCGCTACCAGCAAACAGACAGCTAGGCCTATTTACATGTCAATGTAGACTCAAACTCATTGAGAATTCCGTGAATGGTGGGGGTTGGGGAGGGTTACAAGGTATGGCTTTTAGTTAGCCTACAGCCCTACCAAGAAATGTTAGTCCCACCATGAAACAACCAAGACATTTAGAAAAATAATTCCCAAATGTCAAGGTGTCGTGAAAATTCATTCATTCGTTAATTTTCTATTTCCAAGTAGCATTATCGCCGGGCGCGGATCAAAATGTCTCTGGATGCAATTGGATAGACCTGCAGCCAATCAGAGCAAAGAAACGCGGGTAGTGGATCTGTGCCACAGATAACACTGGTCTGAGTCAAGTTTTTCACTTTACTTTCCCCAAATGTAAGACTGGGATGTAATAATACTGATTATACAACGGTTAGTTCTGGTTCTTGATTCTGATTGGCTGGAAGCTGTGTTAAAATACTTTGTAACACACACCTGGGACCGCATATCATTCCATTTTCAGTATTAACGCGCCTCCCATTTGATCCAATGCATTGTAGTTGTTGTTGTTGCTTGGCAACACTTTTGTTAGGGGAACTATTTTGCTCGGCGGAATTGAGGGAATGATGCTTCGTTTTGAATAAATCTTAATATTTTACATTGCTGTGTGTTTATTTTACACTAATAGCTGTAGTAACCGTTGTATAAAAGCAACGCTTCGCGTCGTGCCTAACAACGCCCCCTAGCTGTTATAAAATCACTATAACACACGGCCTCTCGTGGTTTATTGCTTAAATTATGACTACACACCACATAAACCTTCATGGAATGTCTGGAAATAAAAAGACCAAGGAAACAGGTTCTCTTTCTCCAAACGTATCATTTACTTGTAATTTTTCAATGGAATGAACAAACAAACAATGGATTTGTTACTCCACGAATTAATAAAATCTATAAATAATCCATAAATAAAATCAATCAATAAAACTATGGTAGATCATAATTTGTCAGGATCATAACCAATTGTTTGATCAATCAGTCAGTCGGTCAATCAGGGTCAACTGTTCAGTGATCAATTCTTCTCACTTGGGCTGCGTTCCGAATCGCCTACTACCCTACTATATAGTAAGCCAAAACAGAATGTAGTATGTCCCAATACATAGTATGCCACATGCAGTATGGCAAAAATACCAGGATGTCCTACTACATCCGGTCGTATTTTGCAGTATGCAAGCCAGCAGGCTTTTCTGGCTATTCTGACCCACAATCCTTTGCGCAGCGGTAATGTGCGTCACATGCGCGAGTTGACAGCTGTAGACGAATGTCGCGTTATGGACAGCGACGGATGTGGGCTAATTTCAAGGCATAATGTTATGACAAGGTAGTATGTCCCAATTGGATGCCTACTGCTTGCAAAGTACGTACTTTCTAAGGGCAGCTGTAGTAGGTACTGGTAGTAAGAAGTAGAAGTATGCGATTCGGAACGCAGCCTTGGTGCCACTCATGGTTACGCTCTACCAGCTGGCAGAGAGGGACGTCACATGACCTCACACTTCCATGGTGTGACCTTTGACCTCTCCTTTATTTATTTATCCTCTTCCTCTCCCTCGTCCTCTTTCTCAGTTTGTGCTTGGTTCTGGTTCTGGTGTGGAGGCCAGCTTGTTATTATAAAATTGCACCAGCTAGGATGGAAACTGGCGTGGATAACGTGGCTGGTGTGTGTGCTTCTCTTTTCTGAAAAATACAAAACAGAGAAACAACATTAATAATAAATTAGATTTATAAAGCGCCTTTCAATACACCCAAGGACGCTTTACAAGAACAGAGAAGACCAATGAGACAAAACAACAGGCAGGACTAACAACACAGGGTAAGCTGAGTAGGTAAACTGGCCAAGGCCCAAGGCCTGGGCAAACAAGTGGGTTTTGAGGGCTGATTTGAATGGGTCCAGGGTTGGGGCATTGAATGGGTCCAGGGTTGGGGCATTGAATGGGTCCAGGGTTGGGGCGTTCCGTATCTCGGAGGGGAGGGTGATCCAGAGGGTGGGGGCAGCCACACTGAAGGCTCTGTCCCTGAAGGTGCGTCGGCTGGTGCAGGGGGGGGGGGCGCAGGCTTCGGGATGGAGTGTGTTGGTGGAGGAGGTCTGATAGGTACTTGGGGGGGGGCAGGGAGTGGAGGGATTTGTAGGTGAGGAGGAGGAGTTTATAGGAGATGTGGAATTTCCCAGGGAGCCAGTGAAGGTGGATGAGAGTGGGGGTGATGTGCTGCCAGGGCTTGGTGTGGGTGAGAACCCTGGCGGATGAGTTCTGGACACACTGGAGTCTGTCCAGGGTTTTACTGGGTACCCCGAACAGGACTCCATTGCAGTAGTCCAGACGGCTGGTGATGAAGGCATGGATGAGGGTATGGTGATGAAGGCATGGATGAGGGGCTGGTGATGAACGCATGGATGAGGGTCTGGTGATGAAGGCATGGATGAGGGTCTGGTGATGAAGGCATGGACGAGGGTCTCGCATGGATGAGGGTCTCGCATGGATGAGGGTCTCGCATGGACGAGGGTCTCGGCGACGGTGTTGGAGAGTGATGGCCGGAGTCAGGAGATGTTTTTGAGGTGGAAAAACTAAATACATTCATATTTAGTTCTCAATTTGTTGGAAAAAATATAGCCTATATAATTCTTCTAACTAAAACAGCAGAGAGAGAGAAAGAGAGAGAAAGCTTTTCATACCTTTTGGGGGGTTATATATAAAAGTGGGCCTATTAACACTTAACTATTTACAAACAACATTGCTACCTGCTGACTCAAGATAAGCCACTGTGTTTCTTGCTTCACCACCTAAAGAGAAGTGCATACAGCAGGTAATGACAAAATAGCTAACGTTACAGGAATCATCAGTGTAACTGCTTTAGCCACTGACCGCTACCATTAATGTTATGGAAGCTGCTGCTAGTTGTTGTGAGCTCATGAGCTAACTGGCTATCCCGCTCTTATTGTGCAGGATTAGCATTGGAAGCATTGGAACTGATGTGTCCAGGTGACAAGACCTATCTTAATTTTATCAGACATTATTTCATGTCATTTCAATTCACTGCTATTTCAGTGGCAGGACTAGCTTCCGTCCTACCAGTCCTGAACAGAAACAAGCCAGCCACGCACATAAGCCAGGCTGGACCTGGCCTGGTTAAGGTCAAACTGTCATCTCACTTGGCTCAAACAAGAACATGACCTTCCCCTGGTGTGTGGTTGTGAGTTCAAACAAGAACATGTCCTTCCCTTGGTGTGTGGTTGAAAGTTCAAGCCCCGGGTGATTCAGAATAAACATGCTAATGCTACTCAAGCATTGTACTGTTTGGATTTCAGACACATGATTTTTAAGAGGCCCTCATATATTTGTCATTTGTGTCCTGCCTCCTCCTCAGTGCTGTGCAGCAGCTGTAATTCATGTTTATGTTTATTATTTTCTTTGGTGGCAGCCTAAGACTTTTGCACAGTACTGTACATACATACAGTCTGTATAGATATATGTATAATACTACTTACATGTTCATACTTACATGCACACATCCACAACACTCACACAGGAACACTCAGGCACTGTTAGAGAGTCTGATGGCCGCTGGCACAAGGAGCGCCTGAAGCGTTCTGTGTTGCACCTGGGTGGGAGGAGCCTGTGGGTGGGAGGAGCCTGTGTGTGGGAGGAGCATGTGTGTGGGAGGAGCATGTGCCTGAATGTGCTCCCCGTCTGTCACAGCTCGTCACGGAGGAGATGAACTTCAGTTTGTCCCTCATCCTCCTCTCCACCATAGCCAGGCTGTTCACGTGTTGTCCCACGATAGAGCTGGCCTTCCTCACCAGCTTTTTCAGTGTGTCTCTCCAAACCTAGTGTTGTCTCTCCAGCAGGCCATCACCAAGAACAGTGTGCTGCTCCAACAGAATGGTAGAGCGTCTGCAGTAGCCTGCTACACACATCCAAGGACCTGAGTCTGCTGCTCTGTGCTTTCCTGTAGAGGGCCTCAGTATTGGCAATGTTCAGTGTTGGGAATATTCAAAGCTGGAAGCTTTCAATGTGAATTGACTATTATAATTGTAATTTATGGGACTTAATGGGAAATAACTGGGAATTTTGGGCTCATTTATACCAACTGTATTTACCTTGTCATAAACAGACAGATATAAACATTTTTGACTTCTAATCTATTTGTGAGTAGAGCCCTCTTAGTGTGCAGGATGCTAATTAGACGATGATGGAAGAATGCACAATGCACAGAAATGAAATTCAACTGAATTTGCATTAAAGGAGTAGTAAAGGGAAAATGTATGTTTAGCCCTGTTTTAAGGTTACTTATGATCATATACAATGGTTCAGATCAAAACGTTGACAAAACTAGCACTTTTGAGAAAGTCTGATAATTGCTCTACCACCGTTTTGGTCATACAATGGATGTGGGTGGGCACCGTGAAAAATCATTCAAAAAACATGTTAAACTCTCAATTTCAAAGACAAGAAACTCACCGAGGTGTTAGTTGGCGTTCTGACATATAATTCACCATAAAGTAAGATTATAGTTCATCTGGAAAGGCTTTTTTAAATATTTAGCATGGAACTATTTAGTCGCAGCACATACGTGTGTAAACTTACGTAAACTAGGTAGCCTAGCAACATAAACAATAACAATAGCTACCGTAAGTAGTTCCGCTTCCTGAATCCCCTCTGCGGATTGATCTACACATCTACAACGGTCGCGTCAATACAAGTCAATGGATTTCATAAAATGATCAATAAAACCCTACAGGTTTCATACTTCGCGGCAAATTTGATGTCAGAACACCAACGGACACCAATTACCCCCTCGTGAGCTTCTTGTCTTTGAAATCGAGAGTTTAACATGTTTTTGAATGATTTTTCAAGGTGCCCACCCACATCCATTGTATGACCTAAACGGTGGTAGAGCAATTATCAGACTTTCTCAAAAGTGCTAGTTTTGTCAACGTTTTGATCTGAACCATTGTATATGATCATAAGTAACCTTAAAACAGGGCTAAACATGCATTTTCCCTTTACTACTCCTTTAAATCAGGTTGTCTTAACCAAGATCATGCTGCAAGATCTAGAATTGCATTTTATGTTTTTTTCCCCAACTAGGCTACATGTAAGTGCCCTGTTCTAGGGTTCTGCGGTGGTGTAGTGGTCTAGTCCTGTTATAGGGGTGTGTGGTGGTGTAGAGGTCTAGTTCCCTGTTCTAGGGGTCTGCGGTGGTGTAGTGGTCTAGTTCCCTGTTCTAGGGGTGTGTGGTGGTGTAGAGGTCTAGTTCCCTGTTATGGGGGTCTGTGGTGGTGTAGAGGTCTAGTTCCCTGTTCTAGGGGTGTGTGGTGGTGTAGAGGTCTAGTTCCCTGTTATGGGGGTGTGTGGTGGTGTAGTGGTCTAGTCCTGTTATAGGGGTGTGTGGTGGTGTAGTGGTCTAGTCCTGTTATAGGGGTGTATGGTGGTGTAGTGGTCTAGTCCTGTTATAGGGGTGTGTGGTGGTGTAGTGGTCTAGTCCTGTTATAGGGGTGTGTGGTGGTGTAGTGGTCTAGTCCTGTTATAGGGGTGTATGGTGGTGTAGGTCTAGTCCTGTTATAGGGGTGTGTGGTGGTGTAGTGGTCTAGTCCTGTTATAGGGATCTGTGGTGGTGTAGTGGTCTAGTCCTGTTATAGGGGTGTGTGGTGGTGTAGAGGTCTAGTTCCCTGTTATGGGGGTCTGCGGTGGTGTAGAGGTCTAGTTCCCTGTTATAGGGTTCTGCGGTGGTGTAGAGGTCTAGTTCCCTGTTCTAGGGGTCTGCGGTGATGTAGAGGTCTAATGCTCCGATGCAGCTGCCCATCGGGAACTGGCTGTTTTGCCAGATCCAAGGCTAACCAATCAGTTAGTAGGGGG